>NC_036848.1:5500055-5633920 GCF_002910315.2 Salvelinus sp. IW2-2015
AGGGAGCCTGGGAGTGATGGACAGTTTTGAGGGAGCCTGGGAGTGTTGGACAGTTTTGAGGGAGCCTGGGAGTGACGGACAGTTTTGAGGGAGCCTGGGAGTGATGGATAGTTCTGAGGGAGCCTGGGAGTGATGGACAGTTCTGAGGGAGCCTGGGAGTGATGGACAATTTTGAGGGAGCCTGGGAGTGATGGACAGNAGCCTGGGAGTGATGGACAGTTCTGAGGGAGCCTGGGAGTGATGGACAATTTTGAGGGAGCCTGGGAGTGATGGACAGTTTTGAGGGAGCCTGGGTCTGGGAGTGATGGAGAGTTCTGGGGGAGGAGTCAGAAGCAGGAAGTGTTTCCATTATCTCTCCTTCTTTACCACAGACTAGACCAGAGAGAGCTGCCACTGCACAGGGCAGATATTGGTAAGACCTTTATGAAAGGGAACCTATCAACGCCATCAGATTTCTTTTAGCATATTACTTTCATTACAGTGTCTGTTGTGAGCTAGATAATTACACAAAGGGTTTTTTCAGTTGTAGTTTTTTGGAATTGAAGTTTCTAATAGGACCCCTCTTATGTCCCTCACCAGGCTGGTCCTCTCTACGTTTCCACTCCTCTTTCTCCAGCCGCACAACGTCCTCTGGATTGGTGGGTTTTCCCAGCTCGTCTCGTGGGATGATCAGCCCATGGAAAGGACACTATGGGAATCAGACATTCGTGGCCTCATCAACAACGATCCTCTACACGTCACTTTCACTCTAATTCTGACTAACTGCAAAGCCTCACTTACTGGTATCTAAACGTATTACCAATAGAATATATACAAAAATAGAAATTACAATGACAATTGTAATACTTTCACCAAAAACTTAAACGCTCACCTTGACTCGGTCCTGGCGTTCACAGAGGGCTCCGTTGGGCATGGGGGTTTTGCACCTGTGCTTGACGGGCTGGAAGCGGCCAGCGAACGTGATGTACCTGGACTTCATCTGGGCAGCCAGCTCCTTATTCTCCACCTCTTCCTCTACCTCGTTGGGAACCCAGAACTGGTGCTGGGAGCTATTCCTGGACACCAGGATAGAGGGAGGGGTGTGAAGAACTGTCCATGTACACGGACCTGCTCTTTACTAATATCAATCTGTAGCAATGTTATAGCTATTAGCTGAGAATTTAGTCAGAAGTATTATGGGAGAGTCTCTTTTCAGAACTTATAACACTGTTCATCTCTAATAACAGCTTTACAGTGACTCTGAACATACAATAGTGCTCTCTAGTGGCCATATCAACACCAAATGAAAACTTAGTGAAAAGTTCAGTTCTGTGCAGTAGTTCCATTTCAACGTATACTCAATAAAGCATGTTAGTCATGGAGGAAGTTGGGAGTCTGTATGTACTTGATGATTTTGCCTGCAGTGGGTTGCTCCTCTCCCCAGTAGTAGAGGTCCAGACCGAAGGGGATGACTGGAGCTTTGTCCCTGTCCTCACTGGGGTCACTAGCCTGGTATGTGGGGTCCACATGACCTCCTGCTGCAGAGCTAGAGAGAGATGGAAAACAGCAGTCACAAGTCGTTGAGGCTGTGGTTCTTCTCTTTGGTCGAGACAGACATATTTCCAAAGTAGCCGTCCCAAATCCCAATTCATGTGGAACGACACAAGGGAGTTGAAATAGAACAGTGCAATAAACATCTAGAGCTATGAAGTGAAGCAGGGAGGGGTCACCTGGTGCTAGGTGGCTGGGGTAGGAGGCGCTGCTTGAAGAGGCGGAGTGTGGCGGCTGCACAGGTGGGGTCCTGCTCCTCGTCAGTGGCTCTCTTCCTGGGTCTGGAGAGGGTGTGAGAGGCTCCTGTTGCAGGACACTTCACTGGAGGCTGCACCGGCTTCTTACTGGCCACAGAGGTAGAGGGGGACAGCTCTAAACCTGGAATGACCAGTGTCCATACGTTACATATTACATCAAGAACTTCCAAATACTTTTTATATGTACGGATTTATCAAGCACATTCTACTGCTTTAGTGCTGTGTGCTCACTACTCAGCTCAGATAGTCTTGTGGAACAGCTACTTATTTTCCTAGCCTCTTGGAAAACATACGACTCTCCTCTTAAACACACTGGCCGTCCACTGAATGTCTAAATCCCCATCTGGCCCTGAAGCCTGGAGATGTTGCCCACCCTGCTGTAGGTAATGTTAACACAGTTATGAAGTGAAGGCCAGGGCAGGGAGAGGTGGAGGAGATGCTCTGCCGCTGTGCGTTACCTCCTGGGTGGGCAGAGAGGGGCTGTAGAGGGGCTCGATGAGGGTCAGACTGAGCTTAAAGCTGGAAGAGAGATCACAGCTCTGCTCTAAGCCGCACCTGCCCCAGCCCCATACCGGGACAACTTAAACTTATTAAAACAAATAAATAAAAAATGTTTAAAGAGCAGTTGTTACCTCGCAGAGGACAAAGTGGGAGTTACCTTACAGCTACGCATGTAAGCATCTAACCTCATCTTCATCTCCTCTCCTAGTAACAGACCAGATACATTAGAAAATCCTTTGGAATTAATAAACATTATAAATGACACAAACGTATTTGTGAAAATAATATACCTAAACAATTCCCCCCAACAAGAAAAAGGGGGAAAAGGACAATAAAAGAGAATATAATGTTGGTCACAGGCACAAGTCTTCTTCCTCATCAGAGCCCATTCCCTGCATGACGTAGGCCTATCCCTGGGTTAATCCAAGAGTCCTCCATCGCTCTGACTTACTGCATCGTTCTGTGCAAAGACCCCATCTGAGGAATTGTGAAATACTACCAAATCCTTTCTTTTTCTGTTCAAATTGACCAAAATGGTAGCTATTTGTCTGAAGCAATAAAGTTGCAGGTGTTAAAGAGATAAATCAATAATAGTACATAGAGAGGTCTAGCAGCAGGGAGACACGGCGCTGGGCTGCCAATGGTGGCTATATTGATTTTCCTGAGTTCAGCAGGCCTTGTAATTAAAATGTAAATTTGAGAAAGAGATAACGTCCTGACAGGACTGCTGGGATAAAGGGATAGATAAAAGAGCAGTGGAGAGAATGGAGAAAAAAGAGGAGTGAGAGAGAAAGAGGACAGAGAGAAAGAAAGGGAAAGGCCAAGCTCTTTCTCTCTCTTTGGATCAAAGCTTGGTTTCAAGAGGAAAATAAGAGTTGTTTTCTGAGAAACGGGTTGATGTATTTGATAGATTAAAATGTTAAAATGATTTTTTGTGTGCAAATTCACAAAAATGTTCTCTCTATTTTACTTTCTTAAAATATTTTTCCTAGTAGAGTAGCTACCTTTAATTTATTTGTATTTTTTACTGTTGATTGCACCAGGGCTACAAATATTATTATTTTTGTCCTAAAACTGAATCTTGTATTTTGACTTGTTCCATTGGACTGGCTTCATGTGTACTAAATCCCTGAGGTATCTGAGAAAACATCTAAAGCAGCCAGGAGAAACATCTACAACGTGCCGTTAAAGTCCTCAAGCCGAAATCAATAGAGATCCAGTCAAAACACGGGTACTAAATACATCACATTTAGTACCACTAAAAACACTACTTTGCCAGATTCATTCTGGGACCAAATCATAATTATTTACCCCCAGGAGGACTGCTTCCAATTTAATGAGGAAATATCCCTTATGTAAGTCACAAAGAATCTTGTGAGTGTGTGTGTGTGAGTTCACCTCAGCCTGGCTGTGCTAGGAAGCATGCTCTCTCCCTCCCCACTCCCTGTGGTCTAACCCCCCTACAGAGACTAGGGAGCATGCTCTCTCACTCCCCACTCCCTGTGGTCTAACCCCCCTACAGAGACTAGGGAGCATGCTCTCTCCCTCCCCACTGCCTGTGGTCTAAACCCCCTACAGAGACTAGGGAGCATGCTCTCTCCCTCCCCACTCCCTGTGGTCTAAACCCCCTACAGAGACTAGGGAGCATTGTCTCTCCCTCCCCTCCCCACTCCCTGTGGTCTAACCCCCCTACAGAGACTAGGGAGCATGCTTCTCCCTCCCACTCCCTGTGGTCTAACCCCCTACAGAAACTTAGGGAGCATGCTCTCTCCCTCCCCACTCCCTGTGTCTAACCATCCCTACAGAGATAGGGAGCATGCTCTTCCCTCCCCACTCCCTGTGGTCTACCCCCCCCCCCCCCTACAGAGAGATGAGGCGTAGGTTGGATGTTGTAAATTACAGCACTGGGCTAATAGGAGCTCATTAACAGCATTGCATTGTTAATTTTCCATGGCTTCCACAGATCACTTCATAGATCACTCATCAAAGTAGCCTGCCCGGCCATGCTACAGACTTTGTAGACTGGTTCCTATTCACTTTAAGAACATTAAATAAACCAATCAAGGCACTGGACAACACACAAGGAGGACGGTTTTAGGGCTAATCAGATAACAAATCTAATTAAAGTGACATGGTCAGTTTCGTTTGAAAATGTGATGACGAGGAATTAGGTGGAAAATGTCATGTGAACCCAAAACATGAATTTATTTACATTTAACCTTTATTTAACTAGGCAAGTCAGTTATTATCAGTTTCTTATTTACAATGATGGCCTAGGAACAGTGGGTTAAACTGCCTTGTTCAGGGCAGAATGACAGATTTTTACCTTGTCAGCTCGGGGATTCGATCTAGCAACCTTTCGGTTACTGGCCCAACGCTCCAACCACTAGGCTACCTTAAGGCTGAATCTGAGCACTCAATGTATATTGAAACAAGATGTCTTTGATCACATGTCCAGAAAGGATTCAATTTGAACTTCTTTAGCCAGCAGGTATAAAAGGAGAAATCTTCAGTTCAAACAACAACAAAGCGGTCAGCCCCGCCTCTGTTTTGGTAAACAGCTGAGGGATGGAGCTGGAAAAACGTAACCACTCAAATTCATAGACAGAGCTTCGGATGCGAGGACTGACCATCCCTGAGAACAAAATGACAGTTTTAAACATGTTTTGAGGCTATACAGTGTTTGCATTGCTTACAAAAAAAGACAACAAGCTTATATTTTGGGTTCTGATGGAGTATGACAATTGAACTAAGCATGAGGCATTTTGAAGTTATATTCTTCAAGAATCAATTGGTGTATATCACTAATTTGAAAGTAAAAAAATGGATGTAGCAATTGCAGATTGCCCCTTTGTCAACTATTATGACATAGTGTCAGTTGGAGACAAGGCTGTTATAATCCACTTGCATTACAGACAACCTCTGACCTCTGTGCATGGCACGTTTTGTTACAGCCTTGCAACCATATATCAATCTTGAGGCCATTAGCAATTACACAGACTGGGAAAATGAACTTCTGGCTATAGAACTGGAACAAACCGGTTTGCTGTCAGCGATGGAAGACATTTTATAGAACATTGGTCATAAATCATATAAGGGGATTTAGCACAGGTAAATTAGCAATTATGTTACTTACCATTGGTGAGCAGTTTGGATAATTGAGTACAATGCTGAAGTACTTTTGAACATCTGAAGTTAAAACCAGCCAGGAACGTGCCTGAGCCAGGAACGTGCCTGAGTCCTAACCTACAACCTTTACCAAAACTGCACACGTTGGGCTTTAAACAATCACTCTACAAACAAACCAGCTTTTAGAGGCATTCTTTGGCACCTTCCTCATGTTTATCTGAACCAATCCAATCAATAGTATGTGATGTGTGTGTGGTGATATCCTGAGGCGAGGGTGAGAGCTTACTGGGATTACTCTTCATTATGCTCTTCTCAGATGCTGTTTGTATGGCTGTGACCCTGTTGTGTATGCACCTGCCCCTGGTCCTCTGCAGCTGAGCAAACTCACCGTACTCCTCCCGTAGATGGTCTGGAATGTGGGGTTCAAAACCCTCCTTCTCCGGAACCTCCTCAAAGTCATCATCGTCGTCATCACTGCCCTCCGGCGCTTTCATCTAGTGGATGGGAAGAGGGTGTCTTTGTAAGTACAGGGTCAGCTCAACATGGTTGACTGACTATGGAAAGGACCGCTTCACCATTCGGGCTCCCGAGTGGCGCAGGCACTGCATCTAGTGCGGGCACTGCATCTAGTGCGTCACTACAGACACCCTGGTTCGAATCCAGGCTGTATCACAACCGGCCGTGATTGGGAGTCCCATAGGGCGGCATACAATTGGCCCAGCGTCGTCTGGGTTTGGCCGGTGTAGGCCGTCATTGTAAATAAGAATTTGTTCTTAACTGACTTGCCTAGTTAAATAAAAGGTTAAAAATAAAATAAACTACTAAATGGTAATGCAATGTAGCTAGTTAGACATTTTATTATAAGCTAACAATACATGAGAAAGACTATCCTTACTTGCCTAACATAAAACTAGGCCTCTTCCTAGGACCACAATAATCAAACAGCACCGTCCGTATTCTCCATGCCCCTGCATCACTAGAAGTAAACCGAGACTCTCTTCTCTCCCAGTCTTCCTCAAGTCCCCCGTCTTCCTCAAGTCCCCCGTCTTCCTCAAGTCCCCTACCCCCTCTCCTCTCTGCTGTCTCTGTGTTTGTTTGCAGACAGGTTACAGAGGAATTAGGACCTCATCAGCAGTTCCCCGGTTGCTGATTATCACTCAAATGGTATCCCCCACGGCCCTCAGGGTGTTCACAAGATTTACAGCGCCCGAACGGCTAACTCGGCAGTAACGTGGGACGTCTTCACATTTTAATTCAAAGCCTTAATGGAATTTCCACTTGACCACATCCAATTTTTTTCCGCTTCCTTTTGACGTAGTGGTTTATTTGACCACTGTGCCATCTAATTGTCAGTGCGTATAACAGCGCTTGTTTAGTTAATTTTGTCATTGAGGTTAAGGGAGACAGAGAGGGAGATTTACATAGAGTTTCTCCAGGAGGCAACTTAGTTATTTTTCACCAGTAACTGTAATTGATACAATATGATTGACTAAGGTAGTGCTTTTCAAACAGACAACTTAAAAGTTTACAAATGATCTGAAAAGACAACATGTATTAGTTGTAAAGGTATCTAAAGGCTGTTGTTAACCTTTAGATACATTTGCTCAACTACCCACCCTTCCCCAGTTTGCACATAAGCACCTCTCTGTTCTGGCCAATCCACTCACCTAATACCCAAATCTTAGCCTATCCTTTATTCCTGAAAGAAGAGGAAATAAAACTGTTGGAAGCAATAGGCTGTCCAACAGATGGAGCGATAAGTGTACTGTGGCCCTGATTCACAGGTGTGGGAGAGGTGTCTGTGTGCGGAGCTGATAAGGAACCCGAGACAGGCTAGTCAGAGAAAGTCCGGGTCACCAAGCGATATGGAGGGCTCTCACCTCTGAGCCAGCCAGCTGTATTTCCTCAACACAATCGCTTTCGGGAGATCTACTCAACAAGAGCTGAGAGGACTAGGTGGTAACCACCGGCCTAGGTATTAGGCTTCCAACCATAATCACTACCAAATAAACCCCCCAAGTCTGATTACTCAGGCTGTGTACTTGACTATTTATTACGTCCCACTTCTCAGACAACAGGGCATGAGTTGGATGAAACTAAACTGATGCTGGTATAGATGAGTGGCCACCGTGTCCATGTCTGCCTGTCTGTTAGAAGATGCTGCTGAGAACAAAGAAGGTGGTGTGCATGGTTCAGGACAGGAGGTGATGGTCTCCTCCTCTCCTCTGCCTGGAGCCTCTACCTGCACATGCTCATCTATCACCCAGCCTGTACGTTTTGCTATCACTCTAACACTAATCAAAAGAGAAAACTGTCACCGGCGCTGACCTGTGGAACCTCCCAATTACGCTCTTCAGGAATGACAGGGGCACTTAACTCCCCAGGAGAGTAAATGACCACCATCAATCATGGCGGAATAACAATGAGCTGCCTTGGCCGCAAATTATTTTTGGGGTATAGAATCCGAGCAGGGGAATTTATGAAAAGTGAAAAGCAACCCAAGGCTTTTTTCTCTCCTCCTCCTCCTCCCCTCTCTAAGGGAGGCTGTTCTGTTCTGCTCTGCCTGGGGGATGAAGCGAAGCCAGCATCGCCGCTAAACAGAATTTATGCCTTTTAATTTACTCAAAAAGGTAGTTAACCATTCCCTGCGCTACAACGCATAACAGAATGCCATTTAAATATAGGGGTCATTTTCATAAAATATTACCCATAATTCTCATGTCCTTGGTTTGTCTAGGGCACGCCACGTATGAGCCACTGTTTCACGCACGCCTTTCCATTTATTCAGCTTAATTGCTTTCATGATTACCTTTATGTCAAGTAGTACAGGTAGATCAAAGCTTGCTTTTTATTTCTCTTATTGCCCCTCTCATTTTATTTTTCATTACCGCATGTGAGCGGTGTTGAATATGGCAGATTAGGGTCTAAACTGTCTTTGGATGAGGTCTAAATTACTCCCTGTTATCGCTTTCAACAGGGAGACGAGCCACAGTAATGTACCTGCTGCTCAGAGAGCAGCCACAGTAATGTACCTGCTGCTCAGAGAGCAGCCACAGTAATGTACCTGCTGCTCAGAGAAGCAAGCCACAGTAATGTACCTGCTGCTCAGAGAGCAGCCACAGTAGTCATGCTGCTCAGAGAGCAGCCACAGTAATGTACCTGCTTGCTTCAGAGAGCAGCCACAGTAATGTACCTGTCTGCTCAAGAGCAGCAGCCCCAGTAAGTATATGCTGCTCAGAGAGCAGCCACAGTAATGTGCATGTTGCTCAGAGAGCAGCTACAGTAATGTACATGCTGCTCAGAGAGGAGCCACAGTAATGTGCATGTTGCTCAGAGAGCAGCTACAGTAATGTGCATGCTGCTCAGAGAGGAACCACAGTAATGTACATGCTGCTCAGAGAGAGCAGCCCCAGTAATGTATATGCTGCCAGAGAGCAGCCACAGTAATGTGCATGTTGCTCAGAGAGCAGCCACAGTAATGTACATGCTGCTCAGAGAGGAGCCACATAATGTGCATGTTGCTCAGAGAGCAGCTACAGTAATGTGCATGTTGCTCAGAGAGCAGCCACAGTAATGTACATGTTGCTCAGAGAGCAGCCACAGTAATGTACATACTGCTCGAGAGACAGCCACAGTAATGTACATGCTGCTCAGAGAGCAGCCACAGTAATGTACCTGCTGCTCAGAGAGCAGCCACAGTAATGTACATACTACTCAGAGAGCAGCCACAGTAATGTACCTGCTGCTCAGAGAGCAGCCACAGTAATGTACTGCTACTCAGACAGGCGCCACAGTAATGTACATACTGCTCAGAGAGCAGGCCACAGTAATGTACATGCTGCTCAGAGAGCAGCCACAGTAATGTACATGCTGCTCAGAGAGCAGCCACAGTAATGTACATGCTGCTCAGAGAGGAGCCACAGTAATGTACATGTTGCTCAGAGAGGCCAGCTAGATGGTGGTGAATAAGTGGCTCATCCTTCGCCCTGCACTTAATACAACAGACACTTGTGCTTATGAGACACGAAGACCAATTTAATTGTCCCATAATATTACAACAATATCAGATTAAATAGTAATTAACTCATAATTACTGATATGAGAGAGAGAGAGAGAGAGAGAGAGAGAGAGAGAGAGAGAGAGAGAGAGAGAGAGAGAAAAAAAGCAAAAGAGCAGTATGGTTTTGAAATGATACTTGAAGAAATGAAGGATATTTTCCTCTATTTCATAGAATGTGATACTGGTTTCTAATATAATAATGGTTTCTAATATAATAATGGATTTGGTAACACTTTAGTTTGTACTCTCTCTCCCTTTCCCTGTTTGGGGGTAGAATCCGCTAAGTTAGAATAGAGTTGTTAAAGCGATCATAATATGTTCATGACACATATTGAAACCTGTTGTGACATATATTGTGTTATTTTATGGCTGGTTATATGACACCTACAGAAGAGTGTAAAAACCTACAAAACCTACTACACAAGGCAAAACATTCCATTACATCATAGCCTACATGTCAACAGTATGTTTATGTTATATAACATTTTCTGAAATTGACCATATTAAATTAACATTGTAATTGCGCACACATTGATGTCAGACATGCGCCTACCCCAATGCTCTGTTGCTGATGACTGGTATGAATGCAGGAGGAGATCTCAGGAGGAGGACAAGACACCCTCTTTTTGACTGATATAAAGGCATGTACATGATAGGCCTATCTGGCTTATATGATTATGATGGTCATAATGCTTCTTGACAGTGCCATAGTGTATTTTTTTTAGTCCAAGTAAAGTGACACAGGATGGTCATAATGCTTCATGACAGTGTCATGAAGTGTATTATCTACAAGTTATTTAAAATATGACAACAACAAAGGATTTAAGAAACAAACTTTCAAACGAAAGGAAACTTCTTGACAGGGAAAAAACTAATTTGAATAAATGTGGGTTTGACCCTTTTATGTAGGTGTCATAACCAGCCATAAAATGCAATATATGTCACAAAAGGTGTAAATATATGGGTCATGACAGTGGTAATACCATATTATTACAGGTTATGACAAGTTATGTCAGCTGTTATGACATGGTTATGACCGTGTTATAACGTGTCATGACACAGTGTAAAGTGTTACCACAATGGTAAAGTACGAGACAGCCAAATCCCCCAACCTAATGTTTACCATAGAAATGATCGCTTTAAAAACTCTATTCTAACTTAGCGGATTCCACCCTCAAACTCAGGGAAAAGGAGACAAAGTGCAATCCACACGTTCTACATTACTCCAGGCCCAGGTACAGTCTTTCATTTCCAGTAGCTAGCAATTGTGGAAAAGGAGATTGCTATTTTGTTTATACCAGTTGTCTTCTTTAATCCAAAGCAGTTATTTCTCCGTTGATAGATTAAAACCCCATGGAATAATATTACCAGCCCACTAGAAATTCCTGGTTGTCAGACATTCTTTTAGTTTTAATTCTGCAGTGATAAAATCAGGACTGCAATCTTGAGATGGCAGCGTTGTAACTCTTATACAGGGGTGTGCATGGGGAGGAGAAACATTTTGCTGACACAAGCCTATCTAAAACATGGGCTCTATCCCTTATCCCCACCTTTGCATTTAAAAACAGACCTTTTTCCTATCCTGTACAACGTATAAAGAAAATCACTCTTACAAAATACTCCAGGACAGTTCCCCTAGATAATATTTTTTATTTTAAGTTAACTATACGGATATCTTCCCTTGAATGGTCTACATAGCAAATATAGCAGCTTTAGGCTACAACTGCGGTGTTAATTGTTACTTATTTATTCCTTTGTATTTCAGAGATAATAATTGTATGTCATTCAATCAGGAAAATGGGTGTTCTTTTTTCATTCAAAAAAATATCAAATTATACACATTTCCCTAATTAGGCTAATTTAAAATCTGCAAAGGTGTCCATGATACATTTTAGAGACAGAAGCAGGCGCATTAAATAAGAATATGATCCATTCCTTCCCAGTGCTACTTGGCATGCCATTCCGTCCCAGTGCTACTTGGCGTGCCATTCCTTCCCAGTCCTACTTGGCGTGCCATTCCTTCCCAGTCCTACTTGGTGTGCCATTCTGTCCCAGTGCTACTTGGCGTGCCATTCCTTCCCAGTGCTACTTGGCGTGCCATTCCTTCCCAGTGCTACTTGGCGTGCCATTCCTTCCCA
The DNA here is from genome assembly GCF_002910315.2 of Salvelinus sp. IW2-2015. Taxonomy (NCBI): domain Eukaryota; kingdom Metazoa; phylum Chordata; class Actinopteri; order Salmoniformes; family Salmonidae; genus Salvelinus; species Salvelinus sp. IW2-2015. The sequence continues at coordinate 5,511,670 of NC_036848.1, forward strand.
GTCCTACTTGGCGTGCCATTCCTTCCCAGTGCTACTTGGCGTGCCATTCCTTCCCAGTGCTACTTGGCGTGTCATTCCTTCCCAGTGCTTTACTTGGCGTGCCATTCCTTCCCAGTCCTACTTGGCGTGCCATTCCTTCCCAGTGCTACTTGGCGTGTCATTCCTTCCCAGTGCTACTTGCCATGTCATTCCTTCCCAGTGCTACTTGGCGTGTCATTCCTTCCCAGTGCTACTTGGCATGCCATTCCTTCCCAGCGCTACTTGGCGTGTCATTCCTTCCCAGAGCTACTTGGCGTGTCATTCCTTCCCAGTGCTACTTGGCGTGCCATTCCTTCCCAGTGCTACTTGGCGTGCCATTCCTTCCCAGTGCTATTTGCCGTGTCATTCCTTCCCAGCGCTACTTGGCTTTGAAACATCCAGGGTGAACTATGGATTGGCCATGTCCAAACCTCCGTCCCTTCCCCCAGTGAAAGGTGTAGGTGAGGTTCTGGTTATATATCCACCACTTACTGGAAAAAACACCCTTCAGGGGGCTAAAGTGCTCCCTGTGCCCTCCAATATATTTTCTATGGTCTAATTAATTGTGTAAGCAATCTCAATGACTTTGTGCCCTGGGAAGCGCCCGCTCCAGTGTACTCCTTAAGTCTGTTATCCTTTAAAAAAAATATCTTAGGAGGCAACGTCAGACAACTCAACTCAACTTCATTTGTCTTTTGGCAAGTTTGATGGCTATGCATTTAAAAACCCATTCAATCTTATAAACCAAAAATGTTATGTACTCAGCTGTGATGGTCCTTCGTTCATCTGCTATTTATATGCTAATATCCACTCTCACTGGAAGGTAATTATTACAGCAAACCAATAACTCAGGTGTATGGGCTGCTGGAGCAAGGCGGCTGGGCCAGGGGAATGCCCGGCCAGGGGAATGGAATTAAGCGCTGCGAGTCGGTCGGTCGGAGGACACACTCAAGACTGCTGGAGGTGAAAAACTCTTTAAGTTGTCCTCCATTGTCTATGCAGACAATGTAATGCCCCTCACTGCCAGGCTGTCCCTTGTGGCTGTAAGACAGCATTCAGTCTCAGAAACACACAAGTCCACAGACAGACAGACAGACACCATCTCCTCAGTATATTACATTATGCATTACTGTGGAGGGAGAATGTGTTCTGTGAAGATTGTAAAGGCTTTAATGCAAGAATCATTTAAATGCATTTACTTTCTTTACATAAGAAAATGTAGCCTGACGCAAAATGTGCTTTGGTCTTGGAAAGCATTTCCAGTCACATAGTGATTGATGTTAATGAGTATTTCCACCATGCATATATAGCCTAGCTACTATTCGATTGGTTCTGTGGTCAAGAGCCATGTCCAAATACTATGTGGTACTTTGTAGCAGCATTTGATAAAAAGAGTTTCTGTCATAAAGTAATGAAGTGAGAAAAGGCCTATTGGGTAAATAAGATTCAACGGGAGGGAGAGGATCTGACATGAAGACAAACAGAAGGGGGACTGAGGGATGCTTTGGGGACGTGGAGATAGGTACCAGCCAATAGTAAATGGTCCATATTCCAGACCTACTACCGGACTGGGTGTCTGGGGGATACACTAATGAGGGCCCCTTAGGGGCCTCCCCCGGGACCTCATCCTGGAGGGGACCGCCAGGTCACCTGACAGATGAAGTTATATATGTCTACATCCTCCAAACGACACTGTCAGCTTCCCCAATGTCTTTATCCTGAACGTCTGGAACAGGCAGAGTGGGCCAACCAGCGACGTGACACGGGCGCAATCATAGGATGATGAGACTATTACTTAGCCCATCTGATGAATATATTTGAACTATGTCTAGATAAATGCATGCTGAAAGTGGTTCACATTAAATAGGCCCAGTCTCTGAACATCATAAAGATAATGACATTCGGGGATATAACAACAGTTATCCTGCTTACTGATCTCAAATGAGTGATCATGTGCTTGACTGAACCCTGTACAGATCAGTGGTCAGTGTGGATCAGGAGTGCAGAGGGTGAAGACAGACTAGGCCTGCCAAGCCTCTCCGTTAGCTCCCAGACAGAGTGTGGAGTGGTGCTAACATTAATACCAGTCAGTCTGTAGATATTGTACACACGGCCTGATCAGGTGAGGATGAAGCACAGAACAGGCAGGGGGAAAGACTCTCTCTGTTTATCTCCAGTTTCCCAATGTGAAAAACAGAGAGACATCAATTACTGCTCTTCCTCCTGGTCCTGATAAGATGCCTTATCTGGGTAAACAACGCAATATTCATCCCATGCTGCATGTTCAACGTGTGGGGAGGGGGTTGAAAAGGTGCCTGCTTTACAAATACTCCCTTCTTTACCATAAACCTCAGTGACCAATAATTAAAGGTGCTTAAATGAGATCCAGCCAGCTGCAGAGTGCTGGTGTCAGACACATCCACCTCTTCCATTTATCAAATGGGTGCCACTGCCAGCAGACAGAGAGAGAGAGAGAGGAGGGGTACTGCTGGAAGAAGGATACTGCTAGAAGAAGAGGGATACTGCTGGAGGAAGAGGGATACTGCAGTACAGCAGGCACTCAGTCTGGATGTGGGTTAAGGTTTGGCCCTTTCATTTACAATAGGACTAGGATGGAGAAGTGGGTCCTACATGGAGTATGGATTGCTCAATCAAATATCAAATTGATGTCAAGAGTACATTTTAATTAAAGCAGTTTTCATGGATACGTTTAAAACAAGCATACTTTGCTTTCTGTTGTACTCACTGAAGCCCGATAGAGAATTAACGCAACATATAATTAAAACGTAACATAAATTATCCAAATCCATGATTGGATCTCATAAATGTTTCTGTGTTATGTTATGCAACTGTGAGGAGGTACAATGTAGTGTAGTCCTGCAGGCTGAAGCCATACAAATATACTAACTACAAGGCTATTAAGGGTTGAGTTGTTTTGGTAATTACTTTGTTCCTTGACTTCACGTCTATGTTTTTATGTCAGTGGAGTGAGAAGCAGCTAAACTACCATCTTTACCTTTTGGATTTCTCAATTTTACTCCCAATCAGCACGGGTTTATTGAGTCGAAAAAGCAATCACATCCTTGTCAGAGCCCCGATAAAACGAATACAGTAATGAAATGCTTTTAAGGGTAAAAAGGAAAAACTAATTATGATAAAGGACTTTAAGTTGTTGCTTTATCACACGGCATTGGAAATGTTGTCTGACAGTGATAAACCTTTACAGGTAGCAGTATGGCGCTCTGTCACTGTCACTTCTCCGCGTTCCCTCAAACGCAACGCTCTCGCTCGCTCTCCCTGCCCAGTTAAAAAGGGACATCAGGTGTCATAATGATGAGTCTCATAACTGCTAGGTATGCGTAGTATTCCAGAGAGGGAGAGAAATGGTTCTGTCTATTAATACCTAAAGCCCTGCCTCTCCATTCTCTCTCGCTGTGCTAATCTCAGCCTGATGCGTTCCATTTCAATACCGCTATCATACCTCGCACAAATGTCCAACTATTCATTTTTTTAATACAACTACTGTGGTTCTTCCACTTCCAGGCCCTGAAACTATTTAAAATAAAAGACATTACAGAAGTGCTGAACATGGAATTAGATTTTAGGGACTTTTGCCTTCAGGTGTTAATGGTATTGAGGCCATGGACAACATGTCAATGATGCCGCTCACTTTTTCCAATGAGAAAATCAATAACAATAACATGTGGGATTTCACAGTTTTCAGAGAAGATCTGAACATAAATATGTAAAAGTGAAGAGGATAAAGATGTCTGTATTAAAAACACAGCAATTGATGCATACTGCATTAGTGCAATCTACTTACTTGTATTTAAAAAATGATTTTACCTGTGGATAATACAGACCACACACAGATATCTGCACACTGACGTTTGTTAAATGATCCTCAGTACCGTACTGATAGTTGTCAACCCCTCGAGCCAGGCCGTTAACCCACTGTTCCCCGGGAACCGAAAACATGGATGGCGATTAAGCCACCTCTCTGATTCAGAGGGGTTGGGTTAAATGCAGAAGACACATTTCAGTTGAATGCATTCAGTTGTACAACTGACTAGGTATCCCCCTTTCCCTACTCGTATGGGGAGGCAGGTAGCCTAGTGGTTAGAGCGTTGGACTAGCAACCGAAAGGTTGCAAGATCGAATCCCCGAGCTGACAGGGTAAAAATGTGTCATTCTGCCCCTGAACAAGGCAGTTAACTCACTGTTCCTAGGCCGTCATTGAAAATAAGAATTTGTTCTTAACTGACTTGCCTAGTTAAATAAAAATAAAAAAGTATGGCAAGTGGCAAACTTCTTCCTCTCTGTGGGTAATACGTTGTGAAATAGTGCCATCTGCTGGTAAAAATATATACTTGCAACCAGGCTGAGAAGTCACATCAACAACTGGACAGTAAAAAGGACGAATGCATGCAAAGAAAAATATGATCTGGATTTCTTGCAAATTACTCTATTGCTTGACACCTGCCCTTCTTGCTAAATAATGTTTTCATTGTACTCACCACTCTGCGATGCCTGGCCTTGTAGTCAATGTGCAGGTCTTCATGTTTCTGGAGAGCTCTCTCCAGTGACGACTTCAAGTCTATGGCACGTCTGAGGAGCGGTTCTGGCACACCCGCCTTGGTGAAAACCTTGGGAGAAAGTATTCAACTTTTTGCCTGTCCTGGAACATGTACACAGGTCCTAAATAGTATCAACATTACTATCAAGCTGTCCTGGAACATGTACACAGGTCCTAAATAGTATGCAACATTACTATCAAGCTGTCCTGGAACATGTACACAGGTCCTAAATAGTATCAACATTACTATCAAGCTGTCCTGGAACATGTACACAGGTCCTAAATAGTATCAACATTACTATCAAGCTGTCCTGGAACATGTACACAGGTCCTAAATAGTATCAAATTACTATCAAGCTGTCCTGGAACATGTACACAGGTCCTAAATAGTATCAACATTACTATCAAGCTGTCCTGGAACATGTACACAGGTCCTAAAGGACCATTATTTTGGTTTATCCATGTTTGATGATAGAGAGCATCTTGGCTGGCTACATCACTGCTTGGTACGGCAACTTCAAAGCTAATGCAAGGCGCTACAGAGGGTGGTGAGTACGGCCCAGTACATCACAGAGGCAGAGCTCCCTGCCATCCAGGACCTCTATACCAGGTGGTGTCAGAGGAAGGGCCAAAAAGTTGTCAAAGACTCCAACCACCCAAGTTCTCTCTGCTACCGCACAGCAAGTGGTACCAGTGCACCAAGTCTGGAACCACACACTCAGACTGACACCCCAACACACACACACACACACTTACAAACATAGGCTGCTGCTACTGTCATTTATTATTCCTGTTGCCTAGTCATTTTACCCCTACCTATATGTACATATCTACCTCAATTACCTCGTACCCCTGCACATCGACTAGGTACTGGTACTCCCTGTATATAGCCATGTTATTACCTGGTACTCCCTGTATATAGCCATGTTACTACCTGGTACTCCCTGTATATAGCCATGTTACTACCTGGTTCTCCCTGTATATAGCCATGTTACTACCTGGTTTGTCCCTGTATATAGCCTTGTACTACCTGGTACTCCCTGTATATAGCCTTGTTACTACCTGGTACTCCCTGTATATTGCCATGTTACTACCTGGTACTCCCTGTATATAGCCATGTTATTACCGGTTCTCCCTGTATATAGCCATGTTACTACCTGGTACTCCCTGTATATAGCCATTTACTACCTGGTACTCCCTGTATATAGCCATGTTACTACCTGGTTACTCTCTGTATATAGCCATGTTACTACCTGGTACTCCCTGTATATAGCCATGTTACTACCTGGTACTCCTGTAATTAGCCATGTTACTACCTGGTACTCCCTGTATATAGCCATGTTACTACCTGGTACTCCCTGTTATATAGCCATGTTACTACCTGGCACTCCATGTATATAGCCATGTTACTACCTGGCACTCCCTGTATATAGCCATGTTACTACCTGGTACTCCCTGTATATAGCCATGTTACTACCTGGTACTCCCTGTATATAGCCATGTTACTACCTGGTACTCCCTGTATATAGCCATGTTACTACCTGGTACTCCCTGTATATAGCCATGTTAGTTTTACTCTGTATTGTTATTCACTGGGTATTTATTCCTCGTGTCACTATGATTATTTTTTTTGCCCCTTTTTCTACCCAATTTCGTGATATCCAATTGGTAGTTATAGTCTTGTCCATCGCTGCAACTCCCGTACAGACTCAGGAGCGACGAAGGTCGAGAACCATGCATCCACCGAAACACGACCTGCCAAGCCGCAATGTTTCTTGACACACTGCTCACTTAACCCGGAAGCCAGCCGCACCAATGTGTCGGAGGAAACACCGTACACCTGGCGACCGTGTCAGCGTGCATGCGCCCGGCCCGCCACAAGGAGCCGCTAGACCGCGATAGGACAAGGATATCCCGGGCTGGCCAAACCCTCCCCTAACCTGGGATCGAACCCGGATTCTTAAGTAAGCATTTCACTGTTAGTCTACACCTTGTTTACTAATAAGCATGTGACAAATACAATTTCATTTGATGTTTTTGAAAATCAGTTGAATTTGAAGCCCTACCTGAACCCAGTACTGGACGACAGGCAGGTGTTTAGTACTGAGCATTTTGTGCAGGTCCTTCATGGTGTTCACCACTGCTTCATTTTCCTCTGTCTCCTTTAACTTTAAATCTGTGGGGATTGAGGAAAAGTACTGAAAGGTGACATTCCTTCCCTGTCTGGCACATTTAAAAAAAAACTGCACTTCTTATTCAGCGTGGTCTTTTTGAAGTGTTGATTAGAACTCTTTCGAGAATTATGTTAAAGGTTATGTGGTTCCTATAGATGTAACTGTCCTGTGTGAGTGACTACTCACCTGTGGAGAGTTTAAAGGTTACGTGGGTTCCTATAGGTCTAACTGTCCTGTGTGAGTGACTACTCACCTGTGGAGAGGTTAAAGGTATGTGGGTTCCTATAGATGTACTGTCCTGTGTGAGTGACTACTCACCTGTGGAGAGGTTAAAGCGTACGTGGGTTCTATAGGTCTAACTGTCCTGTGTGAGTGACTACTCACCTGTGGAGAGGTTAAAGGTTATGTGGGTTCCTATAGATGTAACTGTCCTGTGTGAGTGACTACTCACCTGTGGAGAGGTTTTAAATGTTACGTGGGTTCCTATAGGTCTAACTGTCCTGTGTGAGTGACTACTCACCTGTGGAGAGGTTAAAGGTTACGTGGGTTCCTATAGATGTGAGTGACTACTCACCTGTGGAGAGGTTCAGGTCCAGGCTGTATTTGTGAGATATGAGTCCTGTGTTGCGTATGAATGCATCTTCTTCCAGAACATCCTCCATATCGCTGTCTTCATCACTAGGATCCTCTTCCTCCTTCTCCTCATTGGTTTTCGTTGCTGTACTTGTCTCTGGATTCTTGGGTTCCCTCTGGAGCTCCAGGTCTTTACTACAACAGGGCTGTTCGTCTAGGTCACTGGAGGTGCTAGTCTTCTCATTAGGCACAGAAGAGACAGAAACGGTTGAATTATTGGCTGGGGTTGAGGTATCTAGGTCACTGAGGTCAAACTCTACAGGCAGAAGCAACTTCATGCAGTTGTTTATCTCTGTAAGACACTCTTCAATCTCTTCTGAGGCATCTGAGAAGAAGCAACAACAACACAGAAAAGTTAGACATTAACTACACTCAATGCATGAAAACCCTGAACCTGGTGTATAAAGGAAGTGATACAATATAATTATTATAATGATAATAAAAACAATAGTAATAATATGTAAGGTGTGCACCTTCCATTTCCTTGGTGGCCTTTTCAACTTTGTCTTTATAAATCCTCTCCAGTCTTTTCTGTCTCTCCTCCTCTCGTTTCCTCTCAGCTAGTGTTCTGGCCTGAACATCATGAAAGTCCACCTGAAAGGAACACAAACAGCACTTCATTTACTTGTTTTACTGTGACCTTTAAAATTATATAATACGGGTAATCATCCTTCTTACCTTTTTAACCTGCTTGAGAAAGTGGTAGCCCAAGGCCAGTTTCTTATAGGCTTCTCCGTAAGTGGCCTGCCATTCTTGCACAGTTTTGATGGCAATGGTCTTCAGCTTTCGGGCCACCTCTTTGGGTGGTGGCAGAGGCTCATCTGAGTCCGTCTCCACTGTCAGGTCCAGAAACTCCTGGAAGTTGTCCACCAGCAGGACCCTGAAGTGGTGTGAGCGTGTGAAGAGTTCACTGACCATCTGGAAGGCTGACAGGCGGATCTCGGCATGCTCCTGGGCCAGCTGCGTCATGGTCAGGTGGTAGAAGTGCTCAATGTAGTCGTTGGAAACTCTGTTAGAGGAGAAGTTGTGTTTGACAGAATTAAAATTGTACTCATTTGTATGTAAAGTTGAAGCGGAATAAGTAAATTAGCTATAGGAAAGAACTTCCTACTTGCATATCTTTTTCACTTCCTTCAGTTTATTTGGATTTAGTTGTGGTTCCCCAGATGTGGTCAACTCTTCCACGAGCTCTGACAACTTATCTCGTTGTGCGTGTTCCATCCTTTTACCTGAAGCGCTGGGAGATAAACCACGAACAGTAACGGTAGTATGCAAATTAGCACAAATGTAAAAAGCAATGTAGCTAACTAAGCCAACGGTGACACCCCTGGGTATACTTGAATTAAAGTGGTAGCTAATGGCATTTAAAGAGACTAGATAAAACAAACTAGCTATATGCTAGCTGGCAAATACGTAGGCAAAGACCACTTCACGAGCGAGACACATACTAACTCCAGTACAGTACGTCCACATAGATTTCCTTTCAAAATATTTTATGAAGAATTCACGACAGTCGTATTTAATCATAATTCATAATTGTGAGCTTATGAAAGACATTGCTGGCTGCTACAGTGTCTGGTCTTCTAGCTACTGTAGCAAGGTCTGTAGCAAAGACAGCTAGCTAGCTCCTCCTAAATGCCTGTCATGCTGAGCATGCGTCGCCCAGCCCTAGCCAATCAGCTGCTTCAAACAAAACACAGTGACTTCCGGTCAGGAATTTTCTGCGCCTTCAGTAGGACACAATATCCCGAGAGGATCCCTATGATAGATGCTTCAGGTTGTTTTAGCGTTCATAGCACTGGTTATTATTAACTGTACTGCAGGAATGGAACGTAAATCACAGAAAATATATGTAGTGGTGGCAGCTGCAGAGAAGTACTTGCAGGGTTGGGGAGTAACTGATTACATGTTATCCGTTACATGTAATGGATTACCAAAAAATGGTAACTGTAATATTTTACGTTACCAGCAAAAACATTATCAGATTAGATGCTTTTGAAAAACTAGATCATTACTTCGAGGATTACTTATAAATTCAGAGGATGTTTGCGAAAAACAATCTTTGTAACTTTTCTGTTTTCTTAATGACATTCAAATCAGCATTGAAAAAAGGCGCAAATTTAAGTTTGTTCCACCTGAGCGAGTCTGACCACAAGTCATTGACCACTATGATGACACACCAAATGTATTTGATGGATCGCGGGAAAAGAGCAGCAATAGGCTTTTGTAGGCTACAGTCTGAGCTATGTCTTCCAATGTTGCGACTTCGGTCGGCATCCAAAGACGATCAAATTTGAATAAACGCTTGGTAAGGCTGACAGCAGTGGTGTAGTCTACGGCGATACGGATATCACAAATTATTAGTGGTGGGAAAAGTACTCAATTGTCATACTTGAGTCCCGGCTGACAGCAGTGGTGTAGTCTACGGCGATACGGATATCACAAATTATTAGTGGTGGAAAAAGTACTCAATTGTCATATTTGAGTAAAAGTAAATTTACCTTAATAGAAAATGACTCAAGTAAAAGTGAGTCACCCAGTAAAATACTACTTTTGTAAAAGTCTAAAAGTATTTGGTTTTAAATGTACTTAAGTATCAAAAGTAAAAGTATAAATAATTTAAACTTCCTTATATTAAACAAACCAGACGGCACAATTTTCTTGTTTTTATTTTATTTACGGATAGCCAGGGGCACATTCCAACATAATTTACAAACAAAGCATTTGTGTTTAGTGAGTTCGCCAGATCAGAGGCAGTAGGGATGACCAGGGATGTTCTCTTGATAAGTGTGTGAATAGGACCATTTTCCTGTCAAAATGTAACGAGCACTTTTGGGTGTCAGGGAAAATGCATGGAGTAGAAAGTACATTGTTTTCTTTAGGAATGTAGTGAAGTAAAAGTTTCCAAAAATATAAATAGTAAAGGACAGATATCCTCCAAAACTACTTAAGTAGTACTTTAAAGTATTTTTTTAAAGTACATTACACCACTGCTTATTATTGATATCTACATAGCGCATTGATGTGAATCACACTGCTGCTCTCTCATTTAGCTATTTGCGCCTTACAGATTGTGGTTGTTGTGGATGGCTGTTCACAAATCTAAATGTGTATTTGAACCCAACAATGGTTCAATTCAAGAAGTTTAAGCTGCCTATAGATCATTGTTTTTTTTAAATGCCCTCTTCAACAGCTGAATAGTGTGGATCCAAGCCTATTGAATAAATGTGGGGCTTTTTTGCTCAATCTAATTTATGCTGATTAAAAAAAAATCCATTGGCATAATGGACACATGCTCAAACTTGCACACTTTTGATTGACTTAAAGTGGCAATCTGTAGTTGCTACATCCATATTTGGACTTATACATTATATATATATCCATTGATTATTGAAGAATGTAACTTATAAATGCCTCATGAGTTGAGTTCAACTGTCACACTCCCAGAACCCAAAATATAAGCTTGTTTTTTTCCAAAGTTTGTAAACATTGTAAATGTAACAAACACTGTATAGCCTCATAACATGGTTAAAATAATCGTGCTGATATCATGGATGGTCAGTCCTTGCATCCATAGCTCTGTCTATTAATCTGAGAGTGGTTACATTTCTGCCCATCCCTCAGCTTTTTACCAAAACAGAGGCGGGTTGGTGTTTAGTTATTATTATACCTGTGGATTTACCTTTTAAACAGCTGCATATTATCAAGGTATCAAAGTGTCGCCAACTAAAAGGTAAACAATAGGCCTATAGCAAATGCAGCATAAGGCATTCATTTTTCACATGTAAATAGCACTTTTCAGTAGTGCTCAAAGCATGCCATTCCATGAGCACAGCATTTATTTTTTCAACTTGAATCAATGAGCCCAATCAGTCGACCATGACAACAAAATCATAAACAACAGAGTAGGGCTGGCTAATAAGTCCTTAGTTTTGGGGTCATGCTCAGGTAAAACAATTTGGCTAATCTATACTTCCATATTCCCAAATCCTATTCTTGAAGATCATGGGGTATAACTTTTATTGGAATGACTGGAGTTCTGACTTCAGAAGTTACAGGGTGTGTTGAGTGGCGGTGTCCGTTTGCCTGGTGTAGGACCATAACGGGTTAATATTAGTGGTATATGGTGGAGGATTTTTAATAAGGGTAGGGTAAGTTTCTTCCTCATTTTGTGTCACAAAATATAATGGATTTATACACCAGTCCAGTTGGTGGCGGTAAAATGCAACATATTGGATGCCATCCGCCACAAAATATCATTGAAGAAAAGAAGGACACACCCAAATACAGTACGTATGAACACAGATTGAACAATGAGACAGATATTTGGCCGGAAGTATAAATGTGAAGCATCCGCTTCGCGTTTAAGTTTTGTAGACTTTACCCTTTGCAAAAGTTTAGGAGTGCAAAGGCGAATTGCACACGCGCCCTTGACAAAGGAGGCGTTCCCTAACGGAAATATGCAGATGTATGCTAGAACGCGCCAATAGGATCTCGCTAGCTCGTGCTTGGCTCTGCCCACCTTGCTTGTTCTGCCCACTATGACTAATTTGTTCCCATTGGAAAACATTGGTTTAGTTATAAAAAATATTTGGTATGAAGATAGGCAGAAACTGCTTCTCCAATAGATATCCCCGATCACACTTGTAGGCGATGTGATGGCGACGTTGACTTCGATATACTTGATTTGACGAAAATGAAAACGTGTCAGTTTGTCCCTTTCACGTGGTTGGAGTAATACAATGTTCAACTACTTACGATATTGGATCGAGTCTAGGTTTTGCTTTAGATTGAGAGAAAATGGACAAATAAGGAAGAATTTTCCACTTTCTCTCATTGACTTCTCAAAACCCAAACTCTGGCTTGGTCTGTTTAGCAAGCGTTCACGGATGTCTCGCGATGTTGCGCCTCTGGGTTTAGAAGCTCTGTAAAACGTTTTGGAACGTTCAGATAGAAATGTGTTATGTAGAACTAACATGCCTCTATACAAGAAATCCTGTAGGCTCTAATTATGGCATTACTATCTGCAACGTTCGAGAACGTTTTGGCAAATAAACATGTTCATCTTCAATCCTTAGTCTATTACTGTCAATGGTTCAACCCGTTGACATCTAAGTTTCCATGTGGTTCGTTAAACATAAGCTGTCAACCCAATTGTCATAAATGACCATTCTTTAATAGTAGGAATATTAATACTATAAGGACAATCAATGTCAGTGTTCCATTCTCAGACTACATATATGCCATGGATCAAACCACTATTCATCACTCACTATCATATTCAGTCTGATTAAGTAGCACACCAATGTTTATGGAGATGTGTTGGGTGGAGAGAAAGAAAGACAGGAACCAATTTGAGTTCTTTTATCAGCAATCGTTTTTGAACAATCAATCTATCCTACCAATATAAACATGCATGCTCAGTTTCTAAATGGTCTCTCCACAATAACAATACTAAACAGTTCAGAAGCAACCAGCCAAGATGAAAAAAAGGTGGGATTGATGGTAGGTACTGAAACATATGGTAAGATTACCCTCTGTAATCTCAAGGAACAATTTGGACCAACTGTAGCCCCTTGTGAAATCTGCAGAAATTTGTGTTAGTCATACAAAATGTCTTAAAAATCAGCACTAGATCATAAAAAATGAAGAGCAAAAAATATAATAATTATCCTCTTTAATTACAATGCACAATGTTAATCATTGAAAAATATGAAACTAAAGATAGAATAATTGAGTATTTTGGATTGACTATATCAGAGTTGTATAACTAAATCAATATAAAAAGTGATGAATTAACCCATCCATTTGTGGGTGAGGAAACAATTATGCATCTCCAATCTTCACACACACAAACTAGGAAGACCACTGGTTATTACAAAACACTGGAAAAGATAAGTATTTTGTAAGCTCTATGTTGGACCACTTGTCAAGTCTTCTTCAGGTGGTGAGAAGACCTGGCATGTTCCCTTGCAAGACAAATCCACTATGCTCCTCAAAAGTGTACAGAGTATACTGTAGGTCAGTGTACAAGGTTGCCATGAAGTACCTCAAGCAACAATAGTGTGCTTGTTCACACCTGATCAGTGGAAGGTCTATGGAGTTCTTAAAATGTTTCTCATTAACATTTTGAGAGACCTGAATCTGTACACAAATGATCAATTCTCTAGTATTTACAAGATCGAGTGTATCGTCCCAGATCTGCAATCACAGATTTCACAGGGGGACAAACACAAGATGACCAATTTCAAAGTATTTCTATTTATTCCCCCCCCCCCCCCAACATGGCTACATAGAAATGATGTAACTTGTGCGCATCATGAAATTAGTGCCATTATGTCACAAACACCAATGTGGTCAGCCTGTAAATCTGAAGTAAGTCTGGTTTAACTAAGGTAAAGGGCAGAAGCTCCTGTTATGATATTGGAGCAATACAGAGTTTTAACGTGCCACACTACCGATTGGACTCTAGGTTAAAATAAAAGTCAAAACATCAACACTTTAAAAACAAAAGTCTGTTAATTAGTCTAATTTCACAAATCTGCCCAAGGTGATTTGGGACTATTCTCCATAGTGAGAGGCAGTTTTGGCAGGTCGAGGACGAGAGGTCGGTAGGTGGGCTGTGGGGTGATTTCGGCTCAGTCACATGGTGGAGCATTGCCATTGGGGCAGGGGCTAGAGGTTCTGCTGGGGGATCCACTGCACTCAGACTGGACCCGCTGGTCATAGTCAAGGTGTATCCATCACATCACATGATGTACACCTTCTCAGCTTGGGAGAAGCTGAAGACTTCTTTGGTTCTGGGGCAGATCACCTTGTCATCTTGACGAATGGATAGAAGAGACTAGAGGAAGGAGAAATGATTAACATGAATAATAACAATTACTCCATTGCCATTGTAAAGATGAAATGTGTGGGATGTAGAGACTCACGTTGTATCCGTAAACATAGCCGTTGGGCAGCATCATGGGTGGGTTGTTCTCATTCATCACCTCCCCAGAGATTTTGCACACCAGACGGGAGTTGGCACAGTGTGCCATGGGTAGGGGCTGGGCCAGTTTGTTCAGGGACTTGCTGCACACGGGGCAGTCAGGGTTTTTAGAGGTGCCATCCTCCTTATAACACTGACTGCGAGCAGAAAGATTAAGGGCTAAAACTGTATCTGTCACTTTACATTCCAGTACTTAACAGCTGGAGGTCTTTGGCAGAACACATTGAGCCAAATATTTTGAAGACCTTGAATTTGATGTGCAGTTTTAGATAAGTAATTATAGAGACCTGGCCATCACAACCAAACGGAGACAATGTGCATCACCAAAACAAGCAGATGACAGAGCACCACATGTTACTGGTTGAAACAGCTAAACTAAGGAGCACAGAGCGGTGACCAGAAAAGATACGGAGTTTTGATAGCAGACAGGCCAGCCTGGAGTGTGATGGTAAACACAGAGTTGTTGCCCAGCTGATGTAATCTGTAGTTGTCGTATCTGAACTGTTGGATCAGCATTTTCCAGCGGGCAGGGTCCAGGAGATCCTGTGAGGGTTGACGGACAAAGAGATGATCAGACCTGATCACAGGCCTACAGTATTTGACATACACAAAGGAATATGCACACTACAGGCTAGGGCATTACTATGGTATTACCTTATAAGGGGAGATATGGGTGTCTGAGGGGAACGCCAGCATACCCATCACCTGCCGCACCTCGTCCAGCTGACCCCCCTCTGCTTGGCTGAAGTGCTTCCGCGCATGTCTGTGAAAAACATGGATCATGATTGTTCTCATTTGAACTTTAAATATGTCTCAATGTTAACCTGAATATTTTATTACAGGATGTGCAATGTCAGCAGAAACGGTTTCCTACCTGACGGCGTCCATGCGCTTGTTCTGTCGGATGAGCTCGATAAACTCCTGGATTCGCAGACTAAACTCCAAACAGCTCTGGAAGGAGAAGCATCAATGAGTTAATATGTACATATAATGTACGAGACATCATGATCTACTAACAGACATGGCATAATCTCCTGCCTTACCTTCATCTTGCGGAGGCGTGATTTGTTGTCATGACACCAAGCCAAACAGGTGGCGGTTTCCTGTCGCTCTAGCGACTCCTCCACCTCTTTGGCTGTGAGGAACATCTCAATGTTGACCAGGTCCTGAAGGACAGGGAGAAAGAGGGGTCATGTGAAATAGAGACAGCACAGAAAATGTAGTTCTCTAAACAATTACAATACTAGCAGCCATTGGAGATACTACCAAAGTATTTTACTGTAAAGGATAAGAAACTATAAATAGTATCCACGTAATCTTGTATGCATATTGACGAAGAGAAGTGGGACGCACCTCAATGCCACTTTGCCGTGCCAGTTTGACCGCTGTGTTGTAATAGCCACACCGCAGCAAGTGTTCTACCATCATGCGGTCCATTCGTTTCTTCTTCCAGACATTGACGCCCACTGGCTGGTCGCTGCTGTGTTCCTTCAGGTGTTCAATCCTCCGCTTACACAGCTTAGCACTCTCATCCTCCGCCTGGATGGACTCAGCAGCCTATCCAATATTCACATGTTCTATACTTACTGCATGTAGTACTTGAGCTCTGCTCTGCTGGATCCTCTTCATTTTACTGCTTTGATTAACTTATGTTGGTAAATCATTGTTTTGAAATCACTCAATAAACATGTACAAGATTTAACAAGTACTTAAGAAATTTGCAAACGTGAAGTTGGCTGAAATATTGGTAGCTAAACTATCTGGGGTTGATCGAGGAATACTGTAAATAAATAAAAAAATCTCTGCACAGCAACATTTCAATGCTAACTGTTCAGAGGGCAACTACCTTCCTCTTCAGGGCACTGAGCTTCTCCACCACCCCATCCAGAAGGGACACCACAGAATCCACCACTGGGAAACTGCTGAGGGTCTTCTCCAGCTCTGCCACCACCATGGTTACGTGACTCGTCTCCCGGTCAATGTTCTTCTGTGCAGCTCTGAAGCGCTTGTTCAGAGTTTCATAAGGTACCTGTACATATGATCAATGCAAAAGCTACATGAGGTGGTTTCAGTCATCCATTTTGACCATTTAGGGTTCATTATTTGGCTGAAGTTTCCAAATATTTGATCCATAACCTCTAGTTGAGTGTACAAAACATTATGAACATCTGCTTTTTCCTTGACAGACACGACCAGATGAAAACTACACTATATATATATATACAGAAGTATGTGTACATCCCTTCAAATTAGTGGATTCGGCTATCTCAGCCACACCCGTTGCTGACAGGTGTATAAAGTCGAGCACACAGCCATGCAATCTTCAGGCATACATTCAACGTGGCAGAGTCATACGATACCACCTTTCAAACAAGTCAGTTCGTCAAATTTCTGCCCTGCTAGAGCTGCCTCGGTCAACTGTAAGTGCTGTTATAAATGGGTTTCCATGGCCGAGCAGCCGCACACAAGCCTAAGATCACCATGCACAATGCCAAGAATCAGCTGGAGTGGTGTAAAGCTTGCCGTCATTGGACTCTGGAGCAGTGATCTCTGGAGTGATGAATAACACTTCACCATCTGGCAGTCCGACATACAAATCTGAGTTTGGCGGATGCCAGGAGAAAGCTACCTGCCCCAATGCATAGTGCCTAGGGCTGTTGCGTTGACCGTATTACAGCCACACTGGCGGTCACGATTCATAAAGGCAGTCAAATTCCACATGACCAATTAGTCACGGTAATTAGGCTTCTCCAAGCTCTGATGCTGCTGGTCATTAGTAGCCTACCAAACTTGCTAACGGCCTGGTACTCAGTACTCTATTGTCCCTCTAATCACCCCGTCATCAATGCAAATGTATTCGAAAATCGAATCAAAACACTTTTGCGCAACATTTCTATAGGCTATGCAATTGCGGGAGAAAACAGAGTGATGGCCGCTAATAAAAAGAGGTTCCCATCAGCTTTCTATAGGCTAGGCCTACTATATTATTTCTCAACTTTCCTAATATTAAGAACATTGCTTATATTTACAACAGGAGTATAGCCTACCTGGCTGGCATGAAAATAAACCACGGGGAAAAGCATCCTCCATTCTCTATTTAAGTGCATAGATGACAAGTATTTTTTTCCCGCTGCCCGTTTCGATACAGGTGAATAATAATGGTTCATTCTAAATCATAACAAATTTCACACATATATTATTTAGTATATGTAAAGACAAGATTAAATCAAGAATAGTCTAATGGGTGACAATATTAGCCTATCACTTGTGAATTATATATTATCACTTGTGAATGATGCCCAGCATAAGGAACAATGCCTTTTTTTGCAACTTGTTCAAATCATAATCACACACCTCATGTAGCCTAGCCCACAGGCCTATGTTTTAATAAGGTTTGTATCACAACTAAAGTGGCAAATTAACTTCATAAAATTAAGCACATTAACCTGCTTTACAAGAGGTGTAGAGCCTAACTGGCATATATAAGCAGCATGTGAGTTTCACATTTGGGGAATATAATTTTCACCATTAAAAATACACCTTTATAATAAAAGCATTACATGCATAATTGTATTTGCGGTCACTTTTGATAATGGTGTTTTCCGCTAATGGAATATTCGCGCTTATAGCCTACTACCATGTGAAGAAATATCCTAATAGTTTATCAACATTTTAAGCTAAACGTTCTGATCTGTTGCGTTAGCCACATTGCATAAAAAAGTTTTTTTGATGCTAGTGGTTGTATTCATTTGGGATCTATCGCATCCCACAACTGCCCCAGACTATGTTTGGAATATTTATTTCTTGCACAGAATAGGTCGACTTTAGTACTATGGGGGATAGTAGATTGACATAGGCTAGTGCTTTTGCTGTTTGTTAGGCCTACTCATCTTGTTGGCTGATAAAGTAAATGTGGACAGTTCTTCCAATATCTTCAATATGCACCTCGGAATTGGATAAGGACGCGCGCAGTTGCGCCCCTGATGTTTCTGTCTTCACTTGCAGCCTGTGAGAAAGACCTGATCACATGACTGAAACACTCAGGGAGAAGGGCACAACGCAGCAATCCGGGCCGCAGAGTATGCTATCTGTTTCTTCTGAAATAGACTACATTTTCTTCATATCATGCGTCTTTAGACCTGTCTAAAATAAATAATGGATTTATTGTGAAGGGGTAGGCTATATTACATGAATTTATTAAGACTTTTTAAAATGGCTTGTAGGCTATGTGTGGAAGCCAGGAGATGCTAAATGTGTTTATGTTAATTAACGGTCAATTACCGTGAGACCGACAGTTATTTGCTTGACAATCACCGGCGAATGAAATTGTGTGACCACCACAGCCCTAATAGTGCCAACTGTAAAGGTCTGGGGCTGTTTTTCATGGTTCGGGATAGGCCCCTTAGTTTCAGTGAAGGGAAATCTTAACACTACAGCATACAATGACAATCTAGACGATTCTGTAATTCCAACTTTGTGGCAACAGTTTGGGGAAAGTCCTTTCCTGTTTCAGCATGACAATGCCCCTGTGCACAAAGCGAGGTCCATACAGAAATGGTTTGTCAAGATCGGTGAGGAAGAACTTGACTGGCCTGCACAGACCCTTGACCTCAACCCCATCGAATACCTTTGGGATGAATTGGTACGCCGACAGCGAGCCAGGCCTAATAGCCAAACATCAGTGCCCGATCTCACTAATGCTTTGTGGCTAAATGGAAGCAAATCCCCGCAGCAATGTTCCAACATCTAGTGGAGAGCCTTCCCAGAAGAGTGGAGGCTGTTATAGCCTAAAAGGGGGGACCAATTCCATATTAATGCCCATGGTTGTTTTGGAATGATGTTCGACAAGCAGGTGTCCACATACTTCTGGTCATGTGGTGTATGATCCCTTATTGATGTCACTTGTTAAATCCACACAACTGTTTCCTGTGTTTATCAAGAATGGTCCACCACCCAAAGGACATTCAGCCAAGTCAACATGGACCAGCATCCCTGTGGAACACTTGACACCTTGTAGAGTCCATGCGCCGACAAATTGAGGGTGTTCTGATATGCAATATTAGGAAGGTGTATAACAGATTCCAACCAACCACCTAAGGCCTTAGTTTTGGGACATCTGGAGTCTATATTGGTTGGACTCCCTGAGTTGTGCATTGTTCTGGTGGCTGGCAATGGAAAATAACCCTACCACAATATAGCCGGCTTCACCAAAGAAGCATTTCCTTTCAACAAAAGCATTTGTATAATCTCTAGGAACTCTATTTACCAGATGTAAAGTGGAATATGTCCCTCGCTATTAAATAAAAAGTCTGAATCCAACTTTTGTCCTTACAGCACCATATTCCCGTTGAGTTAGAGGGCTGCAATTAGACCACGCACTTCACGCGAGACTTCCTACAGCTAAATCTGGCGTGGGTCGGACAAAAGTTGGATTCAGACATTTATTTCATACCACGGGTCAAATTACATCTGGTAAGTAGAGTTCCTAGAGATTATACAAATGCTTTTGTTGAAAGTAAATGTTTCTTTGGTTAAGCCGGCTATATTGTGGTAGGGTTATTTTCCGTTGCCACCCACTAGAATGATTCACAACTCAGGGGGTCCAACCAATACACAGACTCCCGACAGTGTGTCCCAAAGCTACTAAGGCCTCAGCTCTGATAATATCAATCATCACAGTCCTATTATGCGAATTAACGTAACAACCACTCAAATGGCGTACAAGTACTCTTACAATCCCAATTTAATTAAACGAGTATTCAGATAAAATGGCGACTAAGAAAGCAAACATACAGCCGTCTAGCAGCAGCCACATAACAATAAGTGTCGCAGTGTGATATGGCTGCAAATTCGATCTTCTCAGCCATATTGTCGAGGTAGTAATTTGAGGACACTGCGCTTGTTAGCTAGCTTTAAAAAACAACTAGCAATAGCTACTAACTAGTCCACTGACCATAAATACCATAATTATACAGTTCTAAACGATCAACTGACTAGCATTCATGTCGCTTTGGATTTGCGACTAATTTAGTTAGCTTGCATGCTAGCGACATCTGAATATTTTTGGTGACGCTGTACTTCACACAGCTGGTGAGGAACCATCCTTGTCATGGCATGTTGATTTCATAGGGACACACTAGCTAACAGCTAGCTATGGTGAATTTGGAAACAAACGTGAATAACTAGTTAGATTGATCTAAGCTAGACATTTGTTAGTTTTGAAATCTGCGTCAGTGACAGAGGAAACGTATTCACACACGAGCTGGCAATCCAATTCCAAGTCATGTTAACGTTATCACGTGCAGTGTGATGAATTGCTGACTTCACACGCCACGGAATATGGACAGAGAACCAGCTAAAGCTAGCTAGCCGACACGACAGGTATCAGCTGGCTAGCAAGTTAGCATAAGATACGTGGCAAATGTGTATATCTTTTGCTAACCACGTTTGCGAATAACCACCAATCTTCTCGATAATTGACAATCAACTACTGGATTGGGATGTTGTATCTGACCAAGTATTTTCATAACCTCAATCTAACATTTGCCCCGTTGTTTTGAACCAACTTGCCCCTGCCTGACGTCGTTAACGTTAGTTAGCTTGATAGCTAATAGCCAGCCAAATGATCGGAATTAGCGCATAGTTTGACAAATCTGAAGCTCATGCCTGCATCACGATCCGGTTAGTCTTGATTTTCACTCAAATAAGCCATTTCAAACCTTCAAAGTGGGATACTCTTGAACCTTCAGCGCCATGGATAGTTGGGCAGCTGTCTCTTGCACCGCCATCTTCATTTGTGCATTTCTAGGATTTTACTTGCAGTGCAAAAAATACGTATGCTCACTACAGCCATCTAGTGTGCTGGTGTCGTCAGTAATACTATTTTGGGGGGGGATAGTGTGTAGAAAAATGTCTGATAGAGGGTGATACTATCCCAAAAAAGTCTGTTTAATGAAATTGGGCCCAAGCAAGCTTATTTTTTAAACTTATTTTCGAATACGTGGTTGTACATGCGGCAGGGGTTTTAAGAACAACTGCGAGGTCAGCGAGAGGTGAGAGAGCTATCTGTTGGTGGCCTACATGAATGACACTGTTGACAAAACACAAGCCTAGTAGGTACAATCTAAGATATCTTGATGTTAAATGGTCATTTCAAAATGCCTTTAAAGTTGCTCAAGATGTATTAAGTAAGTGAAGTCATATATTTTTATTGTATAATGGGCTTTACATGACCTGTAAGTCATGAACTGAAGCTCAAATGTAATTTGTCTAACATTGAAATGCTTTGTAAACAACAGGTGTAGACTAACAGTGAAATGCTTACTTACAGGTCCTTTTCCAACAATGCAGAGTTAAAAATAAAAAACAGAAATACCTTATTTACATAAGTATTCAGACCCTTTGCTATGAGACTCAAAATTGAGCTCAGGTGCATCCTGTTTCCATTGATCATCCTTGAGATGTTTCTACAACTTGATTGTAGTCCATCTGTGGTAAATTCAATTGATTGGACATGATTTGGAAAGTCTCACACCAGTCTATATAAGGTCCCACAGTTGACAGTGCATGTCAGAGAAAAAAACAAGCCATGATGTTGAATAAATTGTCCGTAGAGCACCGAGACAGGATTGTGTGGAGCCACAGATCTGGGGAAGGGTACAAAACAGATTAAGTTTGGAACCACCAAGACTCTTCCTAGAGCTGGCCGCACAGCCAAACCGAGCAAATGGGGGAGAAAGGCCTTGGTCAGGGAGGTGACCAAGAACCCAGTGGTCACTCTGACAGAGCTCCAGAGTTCCTCTGTGGAGATGGGAGAACCTTCCAGAAGGACAACCATCTCTGCAGCACTCCACCAATCAGGCCTTTATGGTAGAGTGGCCAGATGAAAGCCACTCCTCAGTAAAAGGCTCGCTTGGAGTTTGCCAAAAGGCACCTAAAGGACTTTCAGACCATGAGAAACAAGATTCTCTGGTTTGATGAAACCAAGACTGAACTCTTTGGCCTGAATGCCAAGCGTCATGTCTGGAGGAAACCTGGCACCATCCCTAAGGTGAAGCATGGTAGTGGCAGCAGAAGTGGCTTTGGGACAAGTGTCTGAATGTCCTTGAGTGGCCCAGACAGAGCCTGGACTTGAACCCGATCAAACATCTCTGGAGAGATCTGAAAATAGCTGTGCAGCGCCGCTCCCCATCCAACCTGACAGAGCTTAGAGGATCTGCAGAGAAGAATGGGAGAAACTCCCCAAATACAGGTGTGCCAAGCTTGTAGCGTCATACCCAAGAAGACTTGAGGCTGTAATCGCTGCCGAAGGTGCTTCAACAAAGTACTGAGTAAAGGGTCTGAAAATGTATGTAAATACAATATTTCAGTTCTTTAAAAAAAATATACATTTGCAAAGAAAACAAAAACTGTTTTTTCTTTGTCATTGTGGGGTCTTGTGTGTAGATTGATGAAGGGGAAAAAACAACATAACCAATTTTAGAATAAGGCTGTAACATAACAAAATGTGGAAAAAGTCAAGGGGTCTGAATACTTTCTGAATGCACTGTAAGTATGTGTGGGTAGAGTCCAGTGTAGTGTATGTGGATGAAAGTTAGTGTAAAAAAGGGTCAATGCAGGTAGTCCAGAGTGGCCATTTGATTAGCTATTTAGGAGTCTTATGGCTTGGGGGTAGAAGCTGTACAGGGTCCTGTTGGTTGCAGACTTAGTGCACTGGTACCGCTTGCCATGCGGGAGCAGAGAAAACAGTCTATGGCTTGGGTGGCTGGAGTTTTTGACAATTTTTCCAAGCTGTCCTTCTCAGAACCTATTATCAATGATGATCACAATCCACTCAGTTTGTTTGCACTATGCCATTCTTTCTCAGTGATACAATCACATGACAATGGCAACAGATGCTGATGATCAGAAATTATTTATTTTCCAGAGCTAAAAAGAAGACCAAATCTACCTGAACATGTAAGTATATGTAATTGGTTTCAATGGCAAATCTATAGAGATACACATTACTTTAAGCAGTGCACTGTCAATGTCTAAAGATATAAGAATTAACAGTAGACCACCTCCTTATGTATATGATCTATATTTTGAATGTGCATAAAACATCATGAAGAATTCCTTTCGGCAAAAGGTTCTATTGTCTGATCCAACGTGCCATTTGAAAAATATTTCACTCAGCCATTACTGACTCTTGTTCCCCATACACCCTCTCCCTTTTCTCTTTCCCCCTCCCCCTCTCTCCACTGCATGCTCAGATTTATTTTCCTGTAGGAGCCCTCCCCCAAGCCTGTCTAGTTGAGTAATGATCCATATTGTGATTGGCTACTATCCAGAGGCAGCCAACCTTGATTGGCTGTCACATAGCTCCTATGATTGGCCAATGCTCTGCCGCATGTTTTAGCAAGCACAAGCACAGTCTGGATTTGAGACACAGAAGAGGGTGATGCAAGGTTTGTGATCGTCCACCCCCATGTTGTGGTTCCTTTGTGCCGTGTGTGGTTGTCCAGGTCACTAGGTCAGGATACAGGGCAGCGTTGTGTTCACTCAGCGAGGGGGAGTATGCTGAGTGGCACTGAGAGGGGAGGGGCATAAGGGGGAAGTATGGAGATGAGAAGTTGTAGATACTGTAGTATGGTGTTTTTGTGTGTTTATCAGTGGTCTAATACTTTGAACTGTATTGTGATGCCATTCCCAGCCCTCTTTACTGAGAGATAATGTGTGTGTGTGTGTGTGGGAGATTTTTCGGTGTTATTACTAGGAGTCAGTAGTGCATTTTACACTGATACGCCTGTGCTTTTTCAAGAACAAGGAGCAAAGAATTTTGAAGCAATCAACACTGAGTCCTACACCACAGGTTTCTGATTTTCCACACACCTTTTAAATTCTCCTAATCGAAAAGATAGGTCTGTTGGACCCCCCCCAATTCAATTCAAAGGGCTTTATTGACTCTCTCTCTCTCTCTCTCTCTCTCTCTCTCTCTCAGAAAAGCATAACCAATCCAATTATACATTTGGCTAGTTCCACAAATATAACCAGCATTTGCTATTTACAGTATACCATTCACATAGGTCCGTTGCAACTTAAAAGACGACATTAGACTTGCTGTCAGTTATCAAACTAAATGTGGCCAGTGCTTTGGTTGGCCTGTGCATCTCTCTGGTTGTTGGTGGAATCCGATGTGAAGGTGCAGAACCATTAGCTACGCTGCAGTGAGTGCTGGGGAGATGGCTGCAGTCTGTGCTCAGACCATTGGCTCAGACAGTGTAATCTTTCTCTGGGGCATCTTCCTCTCCCCTCCTTTCCTCTGTCCTTCTCTCTTTAACATTCACATCTTCTTCTCTCCCCTCTACTGCATGTCTTATTTCATGTACAGTTCTGTGATATAACAGTGGATGCCATATTGTCGTTCAAGATATTTGTGTTTGTGTTTTCTGTGTTCCGTATTCAATGAGTCACTGTTTCATGTGTTATGTGGCGGTTCCAGATTGTATCACACTCTGTGTTTATAGTCAGTTGTTGTTCCATTCTCTCCCAGCTCTGTTCGTGTTTAGATGTTACTTTGCTAAATGATCCACAAAGGAATATTTGTATCTGGGGCTATTTAATTGGCCGATGCAATGTGCCAACATGCCCGTACACTGAACTAAAATAGAAACGCAACAATTACAAAGACTTTACTGAGTTACAGTTCATATGAGGAAATTAGTACATTTTTCACATGACTGGGAATACAGGTTTGCACTGTTGGTCACAGATACCTTACGGCGAGCACGAAGAAGAGCTTCCCAGAGACTGGTTGTGCAAACCTATAGTGTAATCAGCAAACCCATCAGTTTCATCAGTGTGGCTGGTATCAGACGATCCTGCAAATGAAGAAGCCGGAGGTGGAGGTCCTGGGCTGGCATGGTTACATGTGCTCTGCGTTTGTGAGGCCGATAGGACCTACTGCCAAATTCTCTAAAACAACGTTGGAGGCGGCATATGGTAGAGAAATTAACATTCAATTATCTGGCAACAGCTCTGGTGGACATTCCTGCAGTCAGGATGCCAATTGCATGCTCCCTCTAAACTTGAGACATGTGTGGCATTGTGTTGTGTGACACAACTGCCCATTTTAGAGTGGCTTTTTTATTGTCCCCAGCACAAGTTGCAACTGTGTAATGATCATCCTGTTTATTCAGCTTCTTGATATGCCACACCTGTCAGGTGGATGGATTATCTTGGCAAATGATAAATGCTTACTAACAGGGATGTAACAAATTTGTGCACAACCTTTTGAGAGAAACAAGCTATTTGTGCGTATGAAACATTTCTGGGATATTTTAATTCAGCTCATATGAGTTATCTATCCCTATGATACAGCGATGTAGCCTGGATGGGACACGTTAGAGGACATGCTGTGCTAGATCTGCTGGAATGAAGTCGCAAAACAAAAGTCTCCCACTTAAGTATTTTCCACTCAAGCACAAGTGGAGATCTGTTTACATTCCAGCATTCACTTGTAAGAAGTTGTGCAGAAAAAAATACTTGCTTTGCAGTGGTCAGGTGAATAGATCTTTAAAAATGGCAACATAAGAACTATCACTGGCCAGGGTGTGAACCAGCATAGAGAGCTTTGGGACACAGTATTTGTTTGATAATAGAATGTGCTATCAAATTAACCTTGTGTTGTATTTCCAAAAATCCCAAAGTATTTACCTCATTATTTTACCATAGAGACTCAGACTTTTGTGGCTCTGGATAATCACCGGTGACACACTGGAGCTGTCATTTAAATAAGAGTTTTTTTGTGTTTGTTTGTCACATGTAGTTACTGACCATCTCAGGAGCATGAATTACAATGACACCTTAGGTACATCATGTACTGTACACACAGTAGAGTCATTAACAGTGAGTCAAGATATCTATGGTTTTAATCATATTTACTAAGAAACCATATGGTAACTTATTTCAAATATGTAATCACAATTGATAATTAAAGATGTGTAGGTTTTATAATGATTGTTTTAAATCTTAAACACAAACAAGTCAATCATGTCATTATTATGTTATTACACATCTTTGTGTTGATATGCAGCAAATGTACACCATACACTGTAAATTGAAACTCAGCAAAGTTATCATGTATCACATTTTAATTTACACGTTTTATTTGAGGGCGTTTGTTTTTCTTCTGTTGGCTATAGCCTATCTTCTGTTATTGCATAACACTTTACATTTGGCCTTCTTTCGGAAAACAAAAGATACATTTCGTGTGGCCTTAGCTCCACCCCATTTCTTTTCTCATTTTCTTTCAGCCACCTCACTCACGCGGCTGCTTTCTCTCTCTCTCGATCTCCCACTCCCATAAATGCAGTGACACTTGCGTTCTGTGTGCACGCGCGTGTGACAGAGAGCGATAGTCGAAATAGAAAGTGAGGAAGGAAGGGAGAGTGAGGGAGCATAAGGGAAGTAAAAAAAGGGGGAGCATATGTATGTTTGTCACTGAAGGGGAAAAGGAAGAAGAACATTCAAGTATCCGCCATATGCTGTGGATTTATGATGTCTTGCTGAAGTGAATGTCCTTTTTTGGGGAAAAAGATGGGAAGCTCGCATTTGCTGAACAAAGGCTTGCCTTTAGGTAAACATTTACCTTTCCTTTTGTGCATGGGACCAAATGTTAACTGTGATTTGGGTTGTGTGGTGTGGACACAGATCTGTGTGTTCAGTGTGCTGTACAGTATTCTACCTTCCCCTCCCCCCTCTTCCTTCCCTCCTCCCCTCTCTCTCTCTCTCTTTCTCTCTCCATTATCTTTCATCTCTCCCATTCAGCCACTTACAATACTGTAATAACTTGCTTTCCACTCCCGAATATGTTTCTGTTTAGCTGTTTTGGACCTGGTCAGAGGAGATGTGTGTGTGAGGGGGTTAGAGCCTTTCTGTGTTGATCCAGGGAACGATTTGCCTCCTGTGGTATGAAGGACAGTACCATTTCCCTCTAAAAATGTGAGGCAAGGACACACACAGCACATATTTCCTGTTCATTGTGCAGTG
Organism: Salvelinus sp. IW2-2015; assembly: GCF_002910315.2. NCBI lineage: Eukaryota > Metazoa > Chordata > Actinopteri > Salmoniformes > Salmonidae > Salvelinus > Salvelinus sp. IW2-2015. Next base: position 5,539,094 of record NC_036848.1, read on the forward strand.
GGGAACGGTATTTCCAGTTCCGGCCTTGACTTGCTTCCTCATTTTCCTTTCAGGGGAGAAGGAAACTTTGATTCTAGAACAGTCTACTAGGGGAATACTTCAGGTTCAGGAAGTACAGAAAACAGCTTTGTAGGTGCTTAGTACTGATGCTGTTATTGTGAATACTTCCATGTTTTCATACTGGCGTCTGTTACTTGGACATTTTGTTTTCTTGTATTCACAACAGCAGCATATTGTCTATATTGGGGGTATTGTCTGATCTTCATGATTGATCTTTGTATGATTATTCATGTCTGGGCTCGTAGGGGTCTTTGATTCTGTGATCAAAGGATCGTGTCTTATCTCATTAAAATTGACACACCAATTCACCCCTGGGGTGCTCAAATTGGCCGAATTACCACAATACAAAGCTCACATATCATTATGGCCATGGAATGTCATGATAGTGGTGATAAAACATGCATTGTTTGTTCATTTTTTTTTAGCATTTTTGTCATCTTTGAAGAACATGACTGAAAAATGTGTTGTAGACCAACCAGACGGGGCTTAGTGATCTGTGTACGTGAGAGAGTGCTTGTGTGATTGTGTTTGCCTGTGTGTGTGTGCACACGTGCGCTTGCGTGTGTATCGGTGTGTGTGTGTGTACTGGTAGCTGATGAGGGAGTGAGCTGAAGGAGAGGGGTGTGTCTACACTCCCCTGGCTCATCTGGGAGGGAGATCTCCTGTGGGAACAACAGTGGGTAGAGACGGTCACGCCATGTTTGTGCCAGATTGGCTCTGATCATAAATCACACAGCTCGAGCTGCTCACAGGTGCACTATTTTCCCTCTCCCTATGGTGGTTACAGTTACAATGCTACCTTTAATATGAATGCAAATATAGATTTTATTGTGCTGTATTAAAATCGAATGGGCTGATTCCTGGCATGCTCACTGTAAAAAAATGGTCTAATAAATAAAATAGAGCTATGTTTGAAGCATTTCACATGTGCATGTTAGAGGACAGCTCTGATATCCTTGTAGAACACAACTGGGGCTTTCTGAGGTGCTGACCTTATTTTCAGGAAGTAGCTTTGACTGTATGAGCATAGATGACTATTCACTGTAGCAGACGGAAGAGGGACAATCCTTAGGCCACGAGAGACACTGTTTAGAATATTGGACCCAAGGGTCGTTCCTACTGATTCTCACAAGGTCATATCCTCCACTGGAATGAAAGATATCTTCTTCCAGTTAGAACGCAGTCTGTAAATGTGTCAGTAATGTGATGATGTGGATCTTTTTCCATTCTCACTATTTCTCCCTGTTGATGTGTTCACAGGTGGAATACCATGTAGAACTGGTGCTCATATTTGGACTAATTCCAGTGTTAATCCAGAAGACTGAATTGTGTAGTAAAGTATACTACATCCCCTTGTTACTGTTATCTTCCAAAACAAGTGGATGTACAGTTAAAACACAGATTATTTGGGACAATGAGTAGCATCAGTGTAGAAAATGTGACATATTCTAACAATTTGATGCACAGAGGATTTCCTGTTGCATTATTCTGTGCGTGAACCGTAGTGTAATTGACCCACACAGTTGCTCTTTAAATTGGTTTCTCACTGAAGTGGTTTAGTCATTTTATAGTTGATACGAGCATGGCAGTTGGTTAAATGTCATTTAAAGTTTAGTTACCACTCTCACTGTAATTTGAATGGCTAATTTGATGAATTGCACCATCAGGGGGTGTTTCTCATTTAGTGACTAATTTTCTATGAAAGGCTCCTGGCTGCTTTTCAGAAACATGCATGAAGATGACCTATGACATTTTAAATGGATTTCCAGTCATGGATGCAATATTGACTGATTAAAAACCGCAAATAATTCTGAAACCCAAATAAAGTAAGAGACCCCTTTTTGGATTTTTGTTTACTCGCATGGGAATCATTAACATACCAACTGGATTTGTGGTGGTTTTAGGTGGAAAATAGTAAGCAAGATCATAAACACAGCTGCAATTTGCCCACACTGCCATGTCATATCACAACCCGTACTGTAGACATACCTCTTTCCAGACTTCCTGTCTGTGAGCGGTCCTTAACAGTAGACTATGATGTCAAATATAGTATGTTTACCCATCCTCTCTGTCTACAGGCATCCGGCCCCCAATTATGAATGGGCCCATGCACCCCCGGCCCCTGGTGGCCCTGCTGGACGGGCGTGACTGCACCATAGAGATGCCCATCCTGAAAGACGTGGCCACTGTGGCCTTCTGTGATGCCCAGTCCACCCAGGAGATCCATGAGAAGGTCCTGCCATGCTCTACATGTTATCTGTCTGCTCAGCTTCATTTACATGCTACCAGTTTCAAGTTAATTCGACTTAAAAAAGACTCCCTGGCCTAAAAACAGTATTTGTTTACCATATTATATGCAAGACCCTGTGCTGTTAAACAAGTTTGTTCAAACACCGTAATCAACAATGTCCTAAAAACAATGACACAAACAACTAATTTACAATGACAGAAATAAGCCTGACAAGTATACATTTTTCAGTTAAAATAAATTGAATCCCCCTAATTAACAGAACAGTACAATAGACTTTTTTGGTATCTTTTTTATTTTAATTTATGTTGCCTTTTGGTAGGCAGCCATTTGTAAATAAGAATGTGTTCTTAATTGACTTGCCTAGTTAAATAAAGGTGAAAAATAATAATAATATAATAAGACTTGATTATATCCAGTGTTTCTCCCACCCAGCGCAACAAAGCAAAATTGAACATCAGAGGAAAATTGTCCATCCATACTTCCTGTAGTGCTGATTCCCAGTGTGTGTTTTCTCCTGCTCTGGTTCTGAATGTATGGCAGGCTGAATCTTTGAGCTCTCCCTGGCCCTGGAGAAACAGATGGCACCCACATTCTCTCCTCATTCCCTTTCACAGGCCCATAACCACCCAGCTCCTTGCCTAATTAAAAGATCCCCTTTCAGTTTAATTGAGCTACATGGTGGCTTTACACAGCGTATAAAGGGAGAAGTGGCAGAGCGTATGGTACTATCTGCAGTTGGGCTGATCATGAAATGAAACGTCAAACGTGGTGAGAATAGATGGGTTACCACTACAAGAGCCCAATGGAGAGCCCATGTCAAATCAAATCAAATGTATTTATATAGCCCTTCTTACATCAGCTGATATATCAAAGTGCTGTACAGAAACCCAGCCTAAAACCCCAAACAGCAAGCAATGCAGGTGTAGAAGCGCGGTGGCTAGGAAAAACTCCCTAGAAAGGCCAAAACCTAGGAAGAAACCTAGAGAGGAACCAGGCTATGAGGGGTGACCAGTCCTCTTCTGGCTGTGCCGGGTGGAGATTATAACAGAACATGGCCAAGATGTTCAAATGTTCATAAATGACCAGCATGGTCAAATAATAGTAGGGCCTGTCAGGGCCTATGGAACAACGACACCGCTATGGTTAATGAATTACTATGCATTCGGATGACACATTAGTTTAGTTATATTTCTCTTATTGAAGGGTGCTGTATAACTGTCCTCTGATGTACTAAACCTCATAGCGTTGTGTGGGCAGGTACTGAACGAGGCTGTAGGAGCTCTGGTGTACTAAACCTCATAGCGTGTGTTTGCAGGTACTGAACGAGGCTGTAGGAGCGTTCTGAGTGTACTAACCTTAGCGTTGTTGGCAGGGTACTGAAAACGAGGCTGTAGGAGCTCTGATGTACTAAACTCTATAGCGTGTGTGTGGCAGGTACTGAACGAGGCTGTAGGAGTCTGTGTTACTAACCTCATAGGGTTGTGTGGCAGGTACTGAAGAGCTGTAGAGCTCTTGGTGTACTAAACTCATAGCGTTTGTGTTGCAGGTACTGAACGAGGCTGTAGGGCCTCTGTGACTAAACTCATAGCGTTGTGTTGGCAGTGTAGAAGAGGCTGTAGGAGTCTTGTACTAAACCTAAGCGTTGTGTGTGCATAGTCTGAAGAGGCTGTAGGACTCTGATGTACTAAACCTCATAGCGTTGTGTGGCAGGTACTGAACGAGGCTGTAGGAGCTCTGGTGTACAAACCTCATAGCGTTGTGTTGGCAGTACTGAACGAGGCTGTAGGAGCTCTGTGTACTAAACCTCATAGCGTTGTGTTGGCAGTACTAGAACGAGGCTGTAGGAGCTCTGATGTACTAAACCTCATAGCGTTGTGTTGGCAGGTACTGAACGAGGCTGTAGGAGCTCTGTGTACTAAACCTCATAGCGTTGTGTGGGCAGGTACTGAACGAGGCTGTAGGAGCTCTGTGTACTAAACTCATAGCGTTGTGTTGGCAGGTACTGAACGAGGCTGTAGGAGCTTGTGTACTAAACCTCAATAGTGGTTGTGTTGCAGGTACTGAACGAGGCTGTAGGAGCTCTAGTACTAACCTCATAGCGTTGTGTTGGCAGGTACTGACGAGGCTGTAAGGAGTCTGGATGTACTAAACCTCATAGCGTTGTGTTGCAGGTACTGAACGAGTTGTAGGAGCTCTGATGTACTAAACCTAAGGTTTGTGTGGCAGTACTGAACGAGCTGTAGGGCTCTGTGTATAAACCTCATAGCGTTGTGTTGGCAGTACTGAACGAGGGTGTGGAGCTCTGGTGTACTAAACCTCATAGCGTTGTGTTGGCAGGTACTGAACGAGGCTTAGGAGCTCTGTGTACTAAACTCATAGCGTTTGTTGGGTAACTGAACAGGTGTAGAGCTGATTAAAACCTCATAGCGTTGTGTTGTGGCAGGTACTGAACGAGGCTGTAGGAGCTCTGTGTACTAAACCTCATAGCGTTGTGTTGGCAGGTACTGAACGAGGCTGTAGGGCTCTGTGTACTAAACCTATAGGTTGTGTTGGCAGGTACTGAGAGGCTGTAGGAGCTCGTGTACTAAACCTCATAGCGTTGTGTTGGCAGGTACTGAACGAGCTTGTAGGAGCTCTGGTGTACTACTCATAAGGTTGTGTTGGCAGGTACTGAACAGAGCTGTAGAGCTCTTGATGTACTAAACCTCATAGGTGTTGTGTTGGCAGGTACTGAACGAGGCTGTGAGCTCTGGTGTACTAAACTCATAGCGTTGTGTTGGCAGGTACTGAACGAGGGTAGGAGCTCTGGTGTACTAAACCTATGAGTGTTGTGTTGGCAGGTACTGAACTGAGGCTGTAGGAGCTCTGATGTTAAACCTATAGCGTTGTGTTGGCAGGTACTGAACGAGGCTGTAGGAGCTCTGGTGTACCACACCATCACACTAATGAGGGAGGACCTTGACAAATTCAAGGCACTGCGGATCATTGTCCGCATAGGCAGCGGCTTTGACAACATCGATATCAAGTCGGCTGGAGATTTAGGTGAGATCCTGCTGTGCTCTTTCTCAACTTGATACGGATGTCCACCTAAAGACTTACAGGCTGTGAACTGGTCACTAGGTCAAATCTTCTATTATTTTCTGCATGTTATGATATTCCATTTAAATAAAGTGCAATTGCTCAGATCTACATAATATTTTATTTTTATTTTGATACAGTACCAGTCAAAAGTTTGGACACATACTCATTCAATAGTTTTTATTTATTTTTATTAGTTTCTACATTGTAGAATAATAGTGAAGACATCAAAACTATGAAATCATGTAGTAACCAAAAAAAGATTGAGACACCCTTTGCCTTGATGACAGCTTTGCACATGCTTGGCATTCTCTCAACCAGCTTCATGAGGTAGTCACCTGGAATGGATTTCAGTTAACAGGTGTGCCTTGTTAAAAGTACATTTGTGTAATTTCTTTCCTTCTTGATGCATTTGAGCCAATCAGTTGTGTTGTGGCAAGGTAGGGGTGGTATACAGAAGATTATGGCAAGAACAGCTCAAATAAGCAATGAGAAACGACATGAAGATCAGTAAATCCGGAAAATTTCAAGTACTTTGAAAGTTGCTTCAAGTGCAGTTGCAAAAACCATCAAGTGCTATGATGAAACTGGCTCATGGGGACCGCCACAGGACAGGAAGACCCAGAGTTACCTCTGCTGCAGAGGATAAGTTCATTAGCCACTAGCCTCAGAAATTGCAGCCCAAATAAATGCTTCACATAGTTCAAGTAACAGACACATCTCAACATTAACTGTTCAGAGGAGACTGCGTGAATCAGGCCTTCATGGTCGAATTACTGAAAAGAAACCACTACTAAAGGACATCAATAAGAAGAAGACTTGCTTGGACCAAGAAACACGAGCAATGGACATTAAACCGGTGGAAATGTGTCCTTTTGGTCTGATGAGTCCAAATTTGAGATTTTTGGTTCCAACCCCCGTGTCTTTGTGAGACGCAGAGTAGGTGAACGGATGATCTCTGCATGTGTGGTTCCCACCGTGAAGCATGGAGGAGGTGGTGTGATGGTGCTTTGCTGGTGACACTGTCTGATTTGTTTAGAATGAATTCAAGGCACACTTAAACAGCATGGCTACCACAGCATTCTGCAGCGATACGCCATCCCATCTGGTTTGCTCTTAGTCCCACTATCAGACCCAAAACACACCTCCAGGCTGTGTAAGGGCTATTTGACCAAAAAGGAGAGTGATGGAGTGCTGCATCAGATGACCTGGCCTCCACAATCACCCGACCTCAACCCAATTGAGATGGTTTGGGAGGAGTTGGACCGCAGAGTGAAGGAAAATCAGCCAACAAGTGCTCAACATATGTGGGAACTCCTTTTAAGACTGTTGGAAAAGCATTCCAGGTGTTGCTGGTTGAGAGAATGCCAAGAGTATGCAAAGCTGTCATCAAGGCAAAGGGTGGCTCTTTATAATCCCTTCATAAAATAAATATATTTTGATTTGTTTAAACTTTTTGGTTTACTACATGATTCCATATGTGTTATTTCATAGTTTTTATATCTTCACTATTATTCTACTGTGTAGAAACTAGTAAAAATAAAGAAAAACACTTGAATGAGTAGGTGTGTTGTAACTTTTGACTGGTACTGTAGGTCTATACCCACCTTACATTAGGAGTAGCTGTTTACATTCGTCCTGTCCTCCAATAGGGATAGCAGTGTGTAACATGCCAGCAGCATCGGTGGAGGAGACAGCGGACTCTACACTGTGTCACATCCTTAACCTGTACAGACGGACCACGTGGCTCCACCAGGCGCTCCGCGAGGGCACCCGGGTCCAGAGTGTGGAGCAGATCAGGGAGGTGGCGTCTGGGGCGGCGCGGATCCGTGGGGAGACACTTGGCATCATCGGCCTCGGTTAGTGTGAGATATTACTGTACAATGTTATATTATAGATGTAGGATCTTAATTTGATCACCCTGTTGCAGGATAATTTTCCTCCAATGCAGGACATTTAAAACTTGTAGTGTATTTGAGGTTTAAAAAGGCTTTCCACGTTGACATTTCAGACTTGATTTTCCCTTACGAAAAATGTATCAACCCCTACAAACATTTCCATTAATTATAATCCACATAATAATTCACATTTCTTGTTGCTGCATGATTATTTTCCTGCTGTAGTAAACTGGCTCAAATTAAGATCCTGCACCTGTACATTGTATTTCACTGCCCAACTGGCTGTTAGCTGAAGATAACATTGTCGGTATAATGAATAGGAAATGGTTGTTTAAATATGGGCTTGTTTAGTAGAGTTCGATGGCTTTTCTGTATCCCATTTTGAGCTGTGATTTGTTACAAAACAGGCATTAAGGGAATGTGTAAGGAATTCATCTTTATTGTATCTCTTTGCTGTAACTATTTACTTGTCTGGGTATTACTCAAATGTCTGTTTTTGTCTGTCCTCAGGTCGTGTTGGCCAGGCTGTAGCACTGAGAGCCAAAGCCTTTGGGTTTAATGTGATATTCTACGACCCGTACCTGTCTGACGGGGTGGAGCGAGCCCTGGGCCTGCAGCGCGTCAACACCCTCCAGGACCTGCTCTTCCACAGCGACTGTGTCACCCTCCACTGCAGCCTCAACGAGCACAACCACCACCTCATCAACGACTTTACCATCAAACAGGTCGGGGCCGTGACATGCACGTACACAGACAGAAATATATAGACACTCACGCACAGAAGCCTACTGGGTCCATGTCACTGCACTGGGGGATTTAAATCTACTAAGAAGACCAATGTAGCATGTCCTTTACAGTTGTGTCCTGCACGGTCTACATATTTTATATGGTGTGTTGTAGATGCGCCAGGGTGCGTTCCTGGTTAACACGGCCCGAGGGGGGCTGGTGGAGGAGAAAGCCCTGGCACAGGCCCTGAAAGAGGGGAGGATCCGAGGGGCGGCCCTGGACGTCCACGAGACAGAGCCCTTCAGGTGAGCTAACTTTAAATTCTTCTACTGTTTTCATTCTACTGATATTTATATGACACTGTGTTGAAGTGATGTTAACAATAAATTCCCATGTTTCTTCTGTCTCAGTTTCAACCAGGGCCCTCTGAAAGATGCTCCAAACCTCATCTGTACTCCCCACGCTGCCTGGTACAGTGAACAGGCTTCTATTGAGATGAGAGAGGAGGCAGCCAGGGAGATCCGCCGAGCCATTTCAGGTAACACCATTACACTAAGCATGGGTATTCTCGGGTGGATTCTTGTGTCAGGCACCCCTCTCTAATAATAACAACTCCCCAATAAGCCCATTGTGCTTCATCGGTGACTGTTTCCTGCTTCCAGGTCGTATTCCAGACAGCCTGAAGAACTGTGTGAATAAAGAGTTCCTAAGCCAGACTAGTCACTGGGCCAGTCTGACCCCTGCTGTCAGTCACCCTGAGGTCAATGGGGCATACAGGTAATACAGTGGGGCAAAAAAGTATTTAGTCAGCCACCAATTGTGCAAGTTCTCCCACTTAAAAAAATGAGAGAGGCCTGTAATTTTCATCATAGGTACACTTCAACTATGACAGACAAAATGAGGGGGAAAAATCCAGAAAATCACATTGTAGGATTTTTAATGAATTCATTTGCAAATTATGGTGGAAAATAAGTATTTGGTCAATAACAAAAGTTTATCTCAATACTTTGTTATATACCCTTTGTTGGCAATGACAGAGGTCAAACGTTTTCTGTAAGTCTTCACAAGGTTTTCACACACTGTTGCTGGTATTTTGGCCCATTCCTCCATGCAGATCTCCTCTAGAGCAGTGATGTTTTGGGGCTGTTGCTGGGCAACACGGACTTTCAACTCCCTCCAAAGATTTTCTATGGGGTTGAGATCTGGAGACTGGCTAGGCCACTCCAGGACCTTGAAATGCTTCTTACGAAGCCACTCCTTCGTTGCCCGGGCGGTGTGTTTGGGATCATTGTCATGCTGAAAGACCCAGCCACGTTTCATCTTCAATGCCCTTGCTGATGGAAGGAGGTTTTCACTCAAAATCTCACGATACATGGCCCCATTCATTCTTTCCTTTACACGGATCAGTCGTCCTGGTCCCTTTGCAGAAAAACAGCCCCAAAGCATGATGTTTCCACCCCCATGCTTCACAGTAGGTATGGTGTTCTTTGGATGCAACTCAGCATTCTTTGTCCTCCAAACACGACGAGTTGAGTTTTTACCAAAAAGTTATATTTTGGTTTCATCTGACCATATGACATTCTCCCAATCTTCTTCTGGATCATCCAAATGCTCTCTAGCAAACTTCAGACGGGCCTGGACATGTACTGGCTTAAGCAGGGGGACACGTCTGGCACTGCAGGATTTGAGTCCCTGGCGGCGTAGTGTGTTACTGATGGTAGGCTTTGTTACTTTGGTCCCAGCTCTCTTCAGGACCTGTCTCTTATACACATCTAGATGTGTATAAGAGACAGGCCCCAGATCGAGGGAGATTATCAGTGGTCTTGTATGTCTTCCATTTCCTAATAATTGCTCCCACAGTTGATTTCTTCAAACCAAGCTGCTTACCTATTGCAGATTCAGTCTTCCCAGCCTGGTGCAGGTCTACAATTTTGTTTCTGGTGTCCTTTGACAGCTCTTTGGTCTTGGCCATAGTGGAGTTTGGAGTGTGACTGTTTGAGGTTGTGGACAGGTGTCTTTTATACTGATAACAAGTTCAAACAGGTGCCATTAATACAGGTAACGAGTGGAGGACAGAGGAGCCTCTTAAAGAAGAAGTTACAGGTCTGTGAGAGCCAGAAATCTTGCTTGTTTGTAGGTGACCAAATACTTATTTTCCACCATAATTTGCAAATAAATTCATTAACAATCCTACAATGTGATTTTCTGGATTTTCTTTTCTCATTTTGTCTGTCATAGTTGAAGTGTACCTATGATGAAAATTACAGGCCTCTCTCATCTTTTTAAGTGGGAGAACTTGCACAATTGGTGGCTGACTAAATACCTTTTTGCCCCACTGATACATCCACTGTTGGTACAGAATAACATGTAGATACAGGCACTGTATGCATATTTTGCTACAGGCCAAAATAAAATGTTGGGTGTTATTTGTGGATGCTGGTGACTCATTTTCTGGGCATCCTCCCCTCCCAGATACCCTCCTGGTGTTGTGAGTTTGGCCTCTGGGGGGCTCCCTCCGTCTGTAGAGGGGATCGTTCCTAGTGCCGTGCCCATCGCACATAGCCTGTCCAGCACCGCCCACCCCCCTCGCGCCCCCTCGCCGGGCCAGCCAGGCAAAGCGGAGTTGGACAGAGATCAACACCCCAACGACCAGTTGTAGCCCCGCCCCACAGAGCTCTCTGTCCAACCATAGAACTCTCCTGGTCTTCATCACCCCAAAGAGGAATGGAACTGAAGCATCATGTGTTCTAAACAGCTGCCATGAAACAGACAGACTCACAGAGGTCCATTACAGTTCATCTGGTCCAACCATAGTGGAGTCGGTCGTCTTTTTGAAACTTTTTTTTGTGTAGAAAAAAAATCGAATAATATTGTGGATTCGAAAAGAGAAAAATATCCTTTAAAGCCAATCCTACTGTTTAGACTATAGTTTGTCCAAGTAACGTGGGCGAATGTCTGTTTTTGTGTCCTACGGGTTCTTGTTAAAGCAGAAGTAGTTGATTATAACATGATTGTAACTGTTTGCGTACAGTTTTTAGAAATATGAAAACAATTATTTGTAGTGCAGTCTAAAAGAAAAACAAGGGTGAAAACTAACCAACTGATTTTAAAAAGACAATAGAATATTTGTTTTATATGTTTCCCAACAAGCCCCAAAAGAGGCAGCTTTTGCACAGGTTCTCAGGAAATGGAGTTTCCCTAGTTCTTTTTCTTCTACACCACATAGTGCTTTGTTTTTCTACCCGCCTGCCTCTGGTCTATATTAGCAAAAATACTTTAAGTTCCATTTGTTCTTTCAGTTTAAGGGGCATGTTGTTCTGTAGTCTTCAGCCTCTGTATAAATGTTAAAACTGTGCATTTTGGGAGAGAAGACCCCCCTGTCTTGTGCATACCTGACGTACTGCTTGCCTGTGTCAGTGTGACTTGATTGTAACGTGTCTGAGAAGAGAAGCAGCTCCCAGCTGCACAATTAGTAGCAGACATACATTGCCTCTCTTCTGGTGAAGTAGTAGGTTAGCAATATACAGTATACATACTATATATTATAAATATCATTATTTTTGGTTAATCAATATCCAAAAAGAGATGTTTGTGACTGTATGCATTTGTATGAATTATTTTAAAAATAAATAAAAGTCCCTGTTGAAAGGTCAAATGTTATGTCTTTGTCCGTTGGCATTCTGTCCAAGTTCTGATATGATTAGTCTTGTGTGCCAGGCTTCTAGGCTCTCCTATACAGTGTGATTAGATTACTAAAATTAGATATGACAGGCTTTTTCAAATAGGAGGAAAATGGATGCATTACCAAATACCTCCACTAGATGGGACAGTAGACGCAAGGTTCAAGGCTATTGTAACTGTCTGAATTTCCACTAGATTATTCTTATGATTTTCAATAAACAAATTTGGTCTCAAGGATACAGAAATAAAATCATATTCATCTTGCTTAAAAAGACATGTTGCATGAAAACCTCTGATCTTGATTAATTCCATGTGTATCTGTTGGAACGTAGAAAGATATGCACTGAATTATATTGAACAAAAATAGAAACGCAACGTTTTCAAAGACTTTACTGAGTTACAGTTCATATGTGGATCTATTGATTTCACATGACTGGGAATACAGATATGCATCGGTTGGTCACAGACACCATAAAAAAAAAAGTAGGGGTGTGACCACCATTTTCCTCATGCGGCGCGCTACAGCTCCTTGGCATAGAGTTGATCAGGCTGTTGATTGTGGTCTGTGGAATGTTGTCCCACTCCTCTTCAATGGCTGTGCGAAGTTGCTGGATATTGACGGGAACTGGAACACGCTGTTGTACAAGTTGATCCAGAGCATCCCAAACATGCTCAATGGGTGACATGTCTGGTGAGTATGCAGGCCATGGAAGAACTGAGACATTTTCTTCCAGGAATTGTGTACAGATTCTTGCGACTTGCAGTGGTGTAAAGTACTTAAGTAGTACTTTAAAGTATTTTTACTTAAGTAGTTTTTTTGGTATCTATACTTTACTATTAATATTTTTGACAACTTTTACTTTTACTTCACTACATTCCTAAAGAAAATAATGTACTTTTTACTTCATACATTTTCCGTGACACTCAAAAGTACTCGCTACATTTTGACGGCATTGCAGGACTGGACAAGGGTTCAATTCACACAACCTGGTCATCCCTTCTGCCTCTGATCTAGCGGACTCACTAAACATAAATGCTTCATTTGTAAATTATGTCTAAATGTTGGTGTGCCCCTGGCTATCCGTAAATAAAAAGAAAAAAGAAAATGGTGCCGTCTGCTATGCTTAATATAAGGAATTTGAAATTATTTATACTTTTACTTTTGATACTTAAGTATATTTTAGGAATTACATTTACTTTTGATACTTAAGTATATTTAAAACTCAATTCTTTTAGGCCTTTACCACAGTAGTATTTTACTGGGTGACTCACTTCTCCTTGAGTCATTTTATGTTAAGGTATCTTTATTTTTAATGAAGTATTACAATTGTGTACTTTTTCCACCACTGGCGACTTGGGGCTGTGCATTATCATGCTGAAACATGAGGTGATGGCGGCGGATGAATGGCACGACAATGGGCCTCAGGATCTCGTCATGGTATCTCTGATCATTCAAAATGCAATCGATAAAATGAAATTGTGTTCGTTGTCCGTAGCTTATGACAGCCCATACCATAACCACACCCCCACCATGGGGCACTCTGTTCACAACGTTGACATTAGCAAACTTCTCGCCCACACAACGCCATACACATGGTCTGCGGTTGTGAGGCTGGTTTAGACAGACTGCACATTTTTCTAAAATGACAAAGACAATTTATGGTAGAGAAATTAAAATTAAATTAAGTTCTGGTGGACATTCCTGCAGTCAGCATGCCAATTGCACACTCCCTCAAATCAAATCAAATTTATTTATATAGCCCTTCGTACATCAGCTGATATCTCAAAGTGCTGTACAGAAACCCAGCCTAAAACCCCAGACAGCAAGCAATGCAGGTGTAGAAGCACGGTGGCTAGGAAAAACTCCCTAGAAAGGCCAAAACCTAGGAAGAAACCTAGAGGGGAACCAGGCTATGAGGGGTGGCCAGTCCTCTTCTGGCTGTGCRGGGTGGAGATTATAACAGAACTATGCCAAGATGTTCAAAATGTTCATAAGTGACAAGCATGGTCAAATAATAATCATGAATCATTTTCAGTTGGCTTTTCATAGCCGATCATCAAGAGTTGAAAATAGCAGGTCCGGGACAGGTCAGGGTTCCATAGCCGCAGGCAGAACAGTTGAAACTGGAGCAGCAGCAAGGCCAGGTGGACTGGGGACAGCAAGGAGTCATCATGCCAGGTAGTCCTGACGCATGGTCCAAGGGCTCAGGTCCTCCGAGAGAGAGAAAGAAAGAGAGAGAGAAGGAGAGAATTAGAGAGAGCATACTTAAATTCACACAGGACACCGGATAAGACAGGAGAAGTAACTACTGCAGCATAAATACTGGAGGCTGAGACAGGAGGGGTCAGGAGACACTGTGGCCCCATCCGATGTTACCCCCGGACAGGGCCAAACAGGAAGGATATAACCCCACCCACTTTGCCAAAGCACAGCCCCCACACCACTAGAGGGATATCTTCAACCACCAACTTACCATCCTGAGACAAGGCCGAGTATAGCACACAAAGATCTCCGCCACGGCACAACCCAAGGGGGGGGCGCCAACCCAGACAGGAAGATCACGTCAGTGACTCAACCCACTCAAGTGACGCACCCCTCCTAGGGACGGCATGAAAGAGCACCAGTAAGCCAGTGACTCAGCCCCTGTAGTAGGGTTAGAGGTAGAGAATCGCAGTGGAGACTCAAAACTTAAGACATCTGTGGCATTGTGTTGTGACAAAACGGAACATTTTAGAGTGGCCTTTTATTGCTCCCCAGCACAAGGTGCACTTATGTAATGATTATGCTGTTTATTCAGCTTCTTAATATGACACACCTGTCAGGTGGATGGATTATCTTGGCAAAAGATAAATGATCCCTAACAGGGATGTAAACAGATTTGTGCACAACCTTTTAGAGAAATAATATTTTTGTGTGTAAACATTCTGGGATCTTTTATTTCTGCTCATGAAACATGGCACCAACAGTTTACATGTTGCGTTTATATTTTTGTTCAGTGTATAAGAGGCATGTTGAGTAGCATACTCAATCAACTCAGTTGTTAGATTTTCTTTGAGGCAATACGGTTACTCTTTTTAGCAGGGAATTATATGTGAATGTCAATATAAATTAGAAAGAAATCTGACAAATTTCTCACTTATGGCTAACAATTTACACTACTAACAATCATGGTATATTCTGTAAGACATGGCAACAGTTGCCAGCTATATTATCTAAACTACCCCCCCCCCCAACAGACTTGGGTTGGGCTGCTGGCATGGACAACGGAAAGAGCTGTGTGTTTTTTGCACTCTAAATTACAATCCATGGAAAAGGCTGAAGAGCAGCTGGAAGATGTTTCTCTCAGAGCATTAAAAGCAGATGGAGTCCAGGCTTGATTGGTTTCCTACCTTGACGTTCTTCCTCTTTAATGTCAACCCGTCCAACAAACATTTGGCTCCTCTCAACACTTGAATCACAATTTGTTATTTATATGGTGCTTG
Source organism: Salvelinus sp. IW2-2015 (assembly GCF_002910315.2). Classification (NCBI taxonomy): domain Eukaryota; kingdom Metazoa; phylum Chordata; class Actinopteri; order Salmoniformes; family Salmonidae; genus Salvelinus; species Salvelinus sp. IW2-2015. Next base: position 5,554,271 of record NC_036848.1, read on the forward strand.
TAACATATGGATGTGTTCGCGGCCTGCGTGGTAGAACCAGCCTTCACAGATGAGTTCAGCGGTGACTGAGACGCTGCCTGCGTGGTAGAACCAGCCTTCACAGATGAGTTCAGCGGTGACTGAGACGCTGCCTGCGTGGTAGGCCCAGCCTTCACAGATGGATTCAGCAGTGACTGAGAAGCTGCCTGCGTGTAGGCCCAGCCTTCACAGATGGATTCAGCAGTGACTGAGAAGCTGCCTGCGTGGTAGGCCCAGCCTTCACAGATGGATTCAGCAGTGACTGAGACGCTGCCTGCGTGGTAGGCCCAGCCTTCACAGATGGATTCAGCAGTGACTGAGAAGCTGCCTGCGTGGTAGGCCCAGCCTTCACAGATGATTCAGCGTGACTGAACGGCCTGCCTGCGTGGTAGGCCCAGCCTTCACAGATGGATTCAGCAGTGACTGAGAAGCTGCCTGCGTGGTAGGCCCAGCCTTCACAGATGAGTTCAAGCGGTGACTGAGACGCTGCCTGACAGGATTCCCATACTTCCTCCCAGCTCTCTCTGAACAGAGCTGCAGTTGGTTGAGTTGGGGCAGAGCTGCAGTTGGTTGAGTTGGGGCAGAGCTGCAGTTGGTTGAGTTGGGGCAGAGAGAAAGAGAAATATACAAGACATTAAACAGAAAGTGTTCTCTCCACACTGGGTTATAGATCCATATGCAGTGTTGGGTTTTCGCTTGCCAAAGTGGGTTATGGCGTTATTATGCCCAAAAGGAGCAGGAGAATATGCTCACTTGCAGAGGCATCAAGCCCATAGGGGGCACAGAGGCACGTGCCGCCTCAGACTGGTCCAGTAACCATTTTTCCCCCAAAATTATTTGCTTTTTTTTGTCCACTTAGCAAATTTATGAAGTTGGCCTTAGCTAGCCCAGATAGGTTTCAAGATTGGGAACCTAACTAAACTCAACAAAAAAAGAAACGTCTCTATTTCTGGACCCTGTCTTTCAAAGATAATTCGTAAAAATCCAAATAACTTCACAGATCTTCATTGTAAAGGGTTTAAACACTGTTTCTCATGCTTGTTCAATGAACCATAAACAATTAATGAACATGCACCTGTGGAACTGTCGTTAAGACACTAACAGCTTACAGACGGAAGGCAATTAAGGTCACAGTTATGAAAACTTAGGACACTAAGAGGCCTTTCTACTGACTCTGAAAAACACCAAAAGAAACATGCCCAGGGTCCCTGCTCATCTGTGTGAACGTGCCTTAGGCATGCTGCAAGGAGGCATGAGGACTGCAGATGTGGCCAGGGCAATACATTGCAATGTCCTTACTGTGAGACGCCTAAGACAGCGCTACAGGGAGACAGGACGGACAGCTGATCGTCATCGCAGTGGCAGACCACGTGTAACAACACCTGCACAGGATCGGTACATCCGAACAGTACACCTGCGGGACAGGTACAGGATGGCAACAACAACTGCCCGAGTTACACCAGGAACGCACAATCCCTCCATCAGTGCTCAGACTGTCCGCAATAGGCTGAGAGAGGATGGACTCAGGGCTTGTAGGCCTGTTGTAAGGCAGGTCCTCACCAGACATCACCGGCAACAACATCGCCTATGGGCACAAACCCATCGTCGCTGGACCAGACAGGACTGGCAAAAAGTGCTCTTCACTGACGAGTTGCGGTTTTGTCTCACCTGGGGTGATGGTCGGATTCACGTTTATCGTCAAAGGAATGAGCGTTACACCGAGGCCTGTACTCTGGAGCGGGATAGATTTGGAGGTGGAGGTCCGTCATGGTCTGGGGCGGTGTGTCACAGCATCATCGGGACTGAGCTTGTTGTCATTGCAGGCAATCTCAGTGCTGTGCGTTACAGGGAAGACATCCTCCTCCCTCAAGTGGTACCCTTCTTGCAGGCTCATTCTGACATAACCCTCCAGCATGACAATGCCACCAGCCATATTGCTCGTTCTGTGCGTGATTTCCTGCAAGACAGGAATGCCAGTGTTCTGCCATGGCCATCGAAGAGACCGGATCTCAATCCCATTGAGCATGTCTGGGACCTGTTGGATCAGAGGGTGAGGGCAAGGGCCATTCCCCCCCAGTAATGTCTGGGAACTTGCAGGTGCCTTGGTGGAAGAGTGGGGTAACATCTCACAGCAAGAACTGGCAAATCTGGTGCAGTCCATGAGGGGGAGATGCACTGCAGTACTCAATGCAGCTGGTGGCCACAGTAGATACTGACTGTTACTTTTAATTTTGATCCCCCTTTGTTCAGGGACACATTATTCCATTTCTGTTAGTCACATGTTTGTGGAAATTGTTCAGTTTATGTCTCAGTTGTTGAATCTTGTTATGTTCATTCAAATATTTACACATATACCGAGAAGCCATTTCAGGCTATCAATCAAGTTAGAGTAGCTAGCTTGTCTAACTGTCTTAGCTGGCATGGCTAATGGTAAGGTTGGTAGACTTTGAAAAGCAAGCAATATCTAAATGTACTGAATAAGACTCACATTCCTTTCAATTTTGACCCAGATTTTAGCAGAGTTGCAGAGAATCATATTTAGTTTCTTAAAAAATAATAAGAAACATCGGTCAGAGGTATGCTTAGCTAGGCAGAAAAATAAACATATTTTTGACATAGAATTAAGCACAATGACTATGTTTTTAGATTGCAGGAAAAAGGTCTTTCAGGTGTTTGAAAAATGATCCAACTTATGGACAGTGGTGTAAAGTACTTAAGTAAAAATACTTTAAAGTACTACTTAAGTAGTTTTTTGGGGTATTTTTACTTTCCTATTTATATTTTACTGACAACTTTTACTTTACTACATTCCTAAATAAAATCTGTACTTTTTACTCCCTACATTTTTCCTGACACCAAAAAGTACTCGTTACATTTCGAATGCTCAGGCAGACAGAATTAGGGTCCAATTCATTCACCTATCAATATAACGCATTGTCATCCCTACTGCCTCTGATCTGTCGGTCTCACTCAATACAAATACTGTCACGCCTGCTCCCACTCTCCCTTTCTGGTGCTCATGTGCTTCATTACGCACACCTGTCACCATCATTACGCGCAGCAGCACTCATTGGACTCACCTGGATTCCTTCCCTTTGTTGATTGCCATGTCTATAACTGTCTGCTCCCGTTTGTTCCCTGTGTCAGCATTATTGTCATTATGTGTTCATGTCCAGACGCTGTCCTGACCTGTTCCATGTCCATTGCTATGTTCACTCCTTGTACCTGTTTCTCGTCTACCAGCGTCGATCCTTATAGAATGCTGACACCACTAAAAGAAGCATCAGGGAGTTTTGGATGGTGACGTCGTGTCCAGGTGCCGTCACCGAGGGAACCGGGGGTGCTTCAGCTAGCTTGTCGGGCTTCCACGCCTTAGCTGGCTCGAGAGGTCGTCTTGCCTCCGTGGGCTCGGCAGGCGCCCACCCCACGTCCTGCTTCAGCCGGCCCATCAAGATCCCACGCCACAGCTGGTTTGTCGGGCTCCCACGCCTCAGCAGGATCGTCGAGCTTTCCCATTTCAGCCGGATCGTCAGGCTCCCACGCCTCTGCCGGTTCGTCGTGCTTCTACGCCCCAGCCAGCTTGACCAGCGCCCATGCCTCGGCCGACCCGTCAGGCTCACCCAGGTGGGACGCGCGGTGGCTCTGGGGGGGGGGGGGGGGGGTACTGTCACGCCTGCTCCGCTCTCCCAATCGTGCCGTCTGGTATGCTTGATATAAGGAATTTGATGTATAGAATTTACTTTTTACTTTTACTCAAATAACATTATGACATTTGAGTACTTTTTCCACCACTGTACCAGTAAAAGTAAAAAATTACTTTGAAAATTACTAAAGTAACCGTTGCCGGGTAAAATACTACTTGAGTAAAAGTCTAAAAGCATCTGGTTTTAAATATACTTAGTACTTTTCCCACCACTGCTTACAGACCCTCCCCACCTACTTTGTGCCCCCTCAGATTTTTTGGGTGCATGACGCCCTTGGCAACTTGGATGCCTCCTCTCAGCTCACAATAAAATCACTGTGCTCCACTTTGAAAAGAAGGGTACTGTCTTAAACCTAGTTTCAACACCTACATAGCAAAAATGTATACAGAAGCCAATTGTCTACATTTTAACTAAATAAAACTTAATAAGGTTGAGTGCTTTGATATTTTTTTTAACCAAGACAAGCTTATAACTGGGTAATTCACTCTATAACACTTACATCAATCATTACTATGTGTGCAATTGTTTTTGTAGACCCATATAATATTGAGCAACCGTTGGAATGTAAGGTAAACAGACAATTGATCAAGGTGTTCAACTTGAACATTGGAAAAGAGGGGAATGGGGCCTAAAAATTGTTAGATACTACTGTACTGTTGGAGCAAGGAACACAAGCATTTCGCTACACCCACAATAACATCGGCTAAATATGTGTATGTGACCAATAAAATGTGATTTTAAAAAGACTACTAAAACAGAGGAAGGATTTTTATGTGTCAATTAAGAACAGTCCGGTTTGGCTATGCAAACATTTAGGCTGTATTTTTTTTTTCATCGTTAACGGTCACGTTTTGAGAAACGAGACTGAGGAGATTGACCCACTTTCTGTTGTCCACCTGTGATTTGAATGGGAGCTGTTGTGTGCCATGTGGTTTCCATCAACATTTTGGCTAATAGGACCTCGGTGGTATCTTTACAAGCTTATCTACAGAAATGGTTTGAGAGATTCCCTCAGAAAGACACTGGTCTTTTATTGACGGAAGAGTTTAAATGCCTGCTAACATCCTTTCTTTTAGTTCTAGCCTTCACAATACTCAATTTAGATTTTCTTAGCTATAATCTGAATGATGACTTGTCAGCACCGATGGGCTTGCACCTCGACTACATGTGAATCATGCCTTTTGTATTAAATGCACTGTTTTGATTCCCATGTAGGCTAGTTGCAATTCCCAAGCTTTTCCAAAGCAAAACCACCATTATTTCCCCTTAAAATTGACTCATGATTCCAAGAACCTATTCAAACATCTGGAGAGCAGTATTGTTTGAGAAAATCAAAGTAGTTTCAAGCAATAACAAAATAATAAATTCAGATGGTACTTGCTTTAATCCATCATAAACATATTAATGTCAGATATTTTTCCAACTATCTGGTCCAAGGGGATTTTTGCCAGGACTTTCATCACTTCCATGACTGCATATGACTTCCAGAGTGGAGGGCAGCTGACCAGAAGAAGATTTCTGGAGGCCTGCAATTGGGCTCAACTTGACCCCAACATCAAGTGTATTTCTTAAGACACAATCTGGGCATCCTCAGATCATTCTGCTTGCTCTCTAAGGGAAGTGATGCTTAATCACAACCTTCCTTGCCTTTCAGAAGACATGCTAAAGCAATGCATTGCCTCTCTGACATAAGTCAAGTTTTCCCGTCCATACTTGGACCTGCTGAATGTCAAACAAACTGAGGTCTTGATTCAATATGACAGCTAGATTCCCCCGAGTCCACCAGGGCCTTCGCTGTCCATTACCAGCGTGGCTGCTTTCATAATTTACAAATGAACATTAATGACCAAAGTGGAGTGGAAATCTTTGGCATCAACCAATGGTCAGTCGTATGTTCTCCTTCCCAACATGTTCCTTCCCAGTCCATTAACCTTACACTTCAGTCAAATTGACTTAAAATCCTCTGTAAGTCCAATGGAAATGCAGTAATGCTATTGGAAACACCAGGCGTAACTTTATTATTGCGTATATTACATTAGATAGACTTTTTGAACATAAACAAAACATTATTTTCTAGTGACCTGAGGATGAAATATGTCTCTGCTATAACTCAAACTTAATTGTTTGTTAATTTCATTGGCATTTGTTTACACACACAAAGCTCAGGGCGAACAGTTTCAAATTAAGGTTTCAAATCCTTTGCCATACTTTAATAACATCCTATATAAGGATGTATTTCAACGTCTTTTGTAGACTGTTAGTTGATTGGCCTCGATGAGGGAAGGCAATGAAACTGTCTCTATGATAATCTTTCCATCTGCTCTCATAAATATTTAGACCTGAGAATGCCAGCGACTACACTGACAGCACGGAAACTGACTACACTGACAGCACGGAAAACACCAAGAGTCATCTTTCTCAACCATCCAAGCCCCTTCCACTGTCAACAAATGAGAAATGGTCTCTATTGTAATAACCTGTGAGAAAATAAGGCATTGTAGTCCATTGAGAGTATTTCGTAAAAAACGCTTGCACCTATCAAAACAAAATAAACCCCTTTTAGAGTTACCCGCTAAAGAGTTTAGAGTTACCCTCTAAAAACAGAGTGCTTCAAAGATCCTTGAAGAGACCTAGCTTTGGGTTTTGAGCAATAGTTTCACGACTTTAAGGACCTGACATTGAAAGACCGCACCGAAAGACCCATATTCTTGCCAGCATTGAGTGTCAGAGAGTACACCACACTGAAAGCTGTCTGTGTTTACCTAGTGAATGGTATACTGTATGTGCTTACCTAGTGAATGGTATACTGTCTGTGTTTAGCTAGTGAATGGTATACTGTCTGTGTTTAGCTTGTGAATGGTATACTGCATGTGTTTAGCTATGAATGGTATATCTTCTGTGTTTACCTAGTGAATGGTATACTGTACGTGTTTACCTAGTGAATGGTATACTGTATGTGCTTACCTAGTGAATGGTATACTGTCTGTGTTTAGCTAGTGATAACTGTCTGTGTTTAGCTTGTGAATGGTATAACTGCATGTGTTTAGCTAGTGAATGGTATACTATCTGTGTTTAGCTAGTGAATGGTATACTGTCTGTGTTTAGCTTGTGAATGGTATACTGCATGTGTTTAGCTAGTGAATGGTATACTGTCTGTGTTAACCTAGTGAATGGTATACTGTACGTGTTTACCTAGTGAATGGTATATGTCTGTGTTAACCTAGTGAATGGTATACTGTATGTGTTTAGCTTGTGAATGGTATATCTGTATGTGTTTAGCTAGTGAATGGCATAATGTATGTCTTTAGCTGTGAATGGTATAATGTATGTGTTTAGCTAGTGAATGGTATACTGTCTGTGTTAACCTAGTGAATGGTATACTGTATGTGTTTAGCTTGTGAATGGTATACTATATGTGTTTAGCTAGTGAACTGCATAATGTATGTCTTTAGCTAGTGAATGGTATACTGTATGTGTTTAGCTAGTGAATGGTATACTGTCTTGTTTTAGCTAGTGAATGGTATACTGTATGTGTTTAGCTAGGGAATGGTATACTGTATGTGTTTAGCTAGTGAATGGTATACTGTATTTGTTTAGCTAATGAATGGTATACTATATGTGTTTAGCTAGGGAATGGTATACTGTATGTGTTTAGCTTGTGAATAGTATACGGTCTGTGTTTACCTAGTGAATAGTATACGGTCTGTGTTTACCTAGTGAATGGTATACTGTATGTGTTTAGCTTGTGAATGGTATACTGTCTGTGTTTAGCTAGTGAATGTATAACTGTAGGTGTTTTACCTCGTGAATGGCATCTCATCGACCTTCGCCTCTCCCGAGTCCATACGGGAGTTGCAGCGATGAGACAAGACAGTAACTACTACCAATTGGATACCACGAAATTGGGGGAAAAAATAAATTAAAAAAGATTGAAATCTTTGGCCTGAATGCCAAGTGTCATGCCTGGAGGAAACCTGGCACCATCCCTACGGTAAAGCATGGCGGTGACAGCATCATGCTGTGGGGATGTTTTTCAGCGGCAGGGACTGGGAGACTAGTCAGGATCAAGGGAAAGATGAATGGAGCAAAGTACAGCGAGATCCTTGATGAAAACCTGCTCCAGAGTGCTCAGGACCTCAGACTGGGGCGAAGGTTCATCTTCCAACAGGACAACACAGCAGTTGCTTCAGGACAAGTCTCTGAATGTCCTTGAGTGGCCCAGCCAGAGCCCGGACTTGAACCCGATCTAACATCTCTGGAGAGACCTGAAAATAGCTTTGTAGCAACGCTCCCCATTACACCTGACAGAGCTTGAGAGGATCTGCAGAGAAGAATGGCGAAACTCCCCAAATACAGGTGTGCCAAGCTTGTAGCGTCATACCCAAGAAGACTCGAGGCTGTAATCACTGTGAAAGGTGCTTCAACAAAGTACTGAGTAAAGGGTCTGAATACCTATGTAAATGTAATATTTCATTTATTTTTTATAAATTAGCAAACATTTAAAAAAATCTGTTTTTTCTTTGTCATTATGGGGTATTGTGTGTAGATTGATGATGGAAAAAAAATATTTCATCAATATTAGAATAAGGCTGTAACGTAACAAATTCTGGAAAAAGTCAAGGGGTCTGAATATTTTCCGAATGCACTGTAAGTGCAACTCTCACTCAAATTGAAACAGATCCTTTTTATTGATTTATTTCTATTAAAAACATGAATGTATAACAGACATGGGGATGTGTCTGGCAAGGAACCACTGTTACCTTCTTTCTGCAAGGCCCCCTAGCTGATGGGCATCTATTAACTGAATCCAGGTCACAGCACTAATGTAATCAGCTGAGTTATCTGAGCACCACAGGACTATGTTAGCCTGCATCACATTCTATCTCACTACTGTCTATAATACTACAGTACCTTTAAATTGTGTCATACTTCATGTGATCATACCATCTTGATGTCTGGTTCTTTAGATTGTCCAGGTCCATCTGGGAAGTGGCCTGTAAACAAAACACAGGTGACTACGCCAAATAGGGGTTTACTGTTTTCAAATCCTGCTGAGGAAATGGATTTTGCACTTTAACAAAATGAAATTTAACCGCATTGTGTCAGTGCCAAAGGCCTATATATCAAACCAACATTTGAGAGGGTGAAGTTCCCTGTAAAAAGGGCTACCCATGCTGGAAAACAAATCTCTCTTATTTTGGAGAGGCCCTGTAAATCATGTTCTTTATACCTCCGGCCGAAGTCAGACGACTCCCACGGTGGGAGAGGTGGATGATTGAAATACCAGCGGGCTCTCACTTAGTGGGTCAATAGAGGAGAACCTGTGTTCAACGGGAGAAACAGAGCCTGAGAAAGCAACCTGGTCTCAGAGGATTTTGCATAATTCCACTCCATTCAGTACGGATTTTCAAAACGTACAATATTTTACGAATTTGCAAATCGTATGATATGTTACGAATTCCAATTTGTTGTGGCTAACGTTAGCTAGGTGACTAATGTTAAGATTAGCTAGCTGGCTAATGTTAGCTAGGCTAGGGCTTAGGGTTAAGGTTAGGTGTTTGGTTAAATAGTTCATTGAGTTTTGGCACTGATCTAGCTATGTATTCAGTATCCTACATTATTATAACCTTAATTTCTATTCCTAAATTAAATGTGTTGGTGCATGAAAATCAGAATATCAGACCTGTCTCTATGTATCTCTAATTCTTCTCCCACTTGTACGTCTGTGAGAATCCCCTCTCATCCTCCCATGATGTATGTCTCTCTCCAGCCTGGTCTCATAGACTAGACGTAACATAGTTAACATAAATCCAGGACACTCAAATTAGTACGATATGTTAGGTTTGGTATGGTTACATAAGACAGAAGGTTACTTAAGGCAAAATTAAAGGAGGGTGGTTGGTCGGGGTAGAAGGGTAGGTCTATAATGCAAACGTCTAGCAACCCATAGGTCGAATCTCATCAGGGACAACTTTAGTATATTAGCTAATTAGCACATTTTCAACTACTTACTACTTTGCAACTACTTAGCATGTTATCTAACCCTTCCCCTAACCCTTTTAGCTAACCCTAACCTTAATACAATCTTTCACATTGGCTCAATTAATGCAAAAAGCTTGAAGAAACTTAATAACAAACTTAATCTTATAACTGCTATTCTAAATACACAGATCAACACTGGAACAGATGCTTATTCAAACATAGATTGAAAATAATATGTGTAGGCACAGTAGAGCTTTCACAGACGTCGAGAGTCTCATTAAGCAAGTTGTATAGGATTTTACAACTTTGGCAGATGTCTCCGATACAAGGGTCCAACATGTATAGCATATCCCCACATTGGCGTATATCCCACCTGCTGCCTGTCTGCAGCTTCCATTACCGTCAAGCTATGGTTTGATATTTTGATGGAAGTGACATAACAAGGAAATTACACTCGGAAATTGGAGGTGATTATTGCCTAACAAGCGCTAAGGGCAATGTTTGGTGCCGTAGAGAAAAAGAGAAAAGTGCCAGAGAAGTCAGTCAATATTTTGTCCAGGTGTGGTTGTGGGGAGACCCCTCTAAACGTTTCTCCACCACTCTCACAGTCAGAGGGCCATGGCACCGTGTTTATAGCTGCAACCACACTTTGTTTGTATCCCCTCCTTTCTTTCAGTAGACATTTCATTTGCCTCTGCCACTCCTGACCTACACCTGCGGTCATGCCATGTTTTGACTGGTATTTATTACGTCCTAACATAATAAGGTTACAGATGTTTCATCAGTTTTACAGAGTTTTAGCAGACAATGCACATTACTTTGAGCCCTTACCATCATTAAATACAGTGTGCATATGGTACAATCAAATATCAACACATTGAATATTGATAATCAGTTAAATTAGATAATTGATAATCAATTAACTTACCTCACTCACATTGATGTGAAATAAATCGCTTGCTTGCAAGATTTTACGACAGAATGTATACTGCATGTGCACTTCTGATTGAACTTCTGGAACTTAATCAACAGAATCTCACAAATAACCCTAGTCTCGGCGTTAAAGAGCAAGGAGTGGGAGTGGGAGGGCAGCAGCGGCAGCCGCAGCGGCAGAGGGAGCAGTGGAGGTGAAACATGAGCATGTGAAAGCAATTACAGCAGCAGGCTGGAGCTGTTAGCCTGAATGTGGGCTAGAAGGGCTGCCGGCTCAGGCTGTCTCTCCATCCCTATCCCATCGCCAAGTTGTCCGCCGGCCAAGCCACTTCCCCACAACTCTGCTGGCCTAAAAATCAAGAGGCCCTGCATAGGCAGGCGTGGTCCCTGCTCCAGCTCCACTCACACTGTAGACTAGACCCTTTTAGGAAAAAACTATATCCCCTTGTTTCCAACTATGATCTATTCACTCACACCCTGGGAGGACTAGGAGGGAGGGAGAGAGGGAGGGAGGGAAGGAAAAAAGGAGGGAAGGAGAGAGCGCTAATGTGGAGCATGCATCAGTGAAGCTGGGAGGGGTCAGGGCAGGGGTTATTGATATTGTTCAACTGAGGAGACCTCTGGAAGGCATAAATAGCTGAGGGAAGCGTTCAGGTCTCGCAGTCCCTCCTCAAGACAGCCCAGGCACAAGTTTCACTCCTCAACTTCAACGATAACCACATCTGTATCTGCAAACTCAGTAAGTACCCACTCCTCTGTCGTCTCAAGCACTGCCTTACTGAATGTCAAATGGACCTTTGTGTAGAGCGGATCTGACAAGCATGCGTGCAATGAGTACTGTAGGTGTTATGTGTGGAAAGCAAAAGCTATTTGTCACTCATCTAAATGTTGTGAACAAGTGTTCTATGAATGCATGATGATCCTAATGGCATAAGCTTATTTATATTCATGAATGCGTACACATGTGAATTGTCAGACTTAATGTCACCGCTGTTACATTCCTAGGCTTTCATTGTCAGTAGGTTAGCTGTGAATGTTCATACTCATGTAGCCTAATGCCTACAGGTACATTTCAAACGCAATAATAATGAATGAAGACGAATTATCGTGTATAGACTGCAAACACCTTAGAATTCTATCAGTGCAGATATTAATATAAACATCTACATTGATGTCAAGCCTGCATCTGACCTGCTTCTGTTTCCCATTTCACTTTCACACTCATTGTTGCACTGTGTTTAGGCTAAGCGAGTGTTTGAGTCTGGAACTGTGGAAATGGGCCAAATTCTTTCCTCATCAGTCATATGGACCACATACTTTAAACTAACACAGAAGGAATGTTGTTGGTTGCCCAGTCAAGTGGTGCAGAACCTGAAATGCCCCTCCTTCCCCTATCTCTTTTCCAGCTCAGTAACAAGCATGGAAAGAGACATGAACGTGAGCAGCACTAGCAGTGTGGTGCACTGGCTAGCCAGCCTGACCCTAACCCTGCTTGGGAGTGTCCACCCCATGCCTGTGACCATAGACCCGGTGTGCACGGCAGACACCACTGCCAAGTACAGCCTGACATTTACAGGGATGTGGAGCCAAACCTCCTTCCCTAAGCAGTACCCAATCTACCGCCCCCCTGCCCAGTGGTCCCCTCTCATTGGTAAGTGAAATACTTTTTGGGCGGCAGGCAACCTAGCAGTTAAGAGCGTTGGGCTAGTAACCGAAAGGTTGCTGGTTCGAATCCTCAAGCTGACTAGGTGAGAAATCTGTCGATGTGCCCTTGAGCAAAGCATTTAACCCTAATTGATATTTTAAGTCGCTTTGGATAAAAGCGTCTGCTTAATGACAAAAAATATATAAAATAAAATGTACTATTATTAGCCTGTGATCTGACTCCCTTTGTTAATACTGTAATAGTAATCCTATACTGTAGATTCCTATATTCATGTATAAAACATAGACATCAGGTAAATACTATAGACATCTGGTAAATGTATGGTAGTAGACGTGCATTGCAGATTTCCAGATTTTCCCTATAATTTAAAACTATTTGAGCACCTGGAAAAGCGGTATATGCATCCAATCCATTACTATTAGTTTACAGTGTGCCTGAAAAGCAGACATTTTAAATACATTCTGAGCTGCTAGTTAAGAGCTACACAAACTGGGGGAAACAATCCATGTAATATGTGCAATTCTTCCATTCAAGGGGTGACCCACAGTTCAGACTATCATATCTGGCAGCGGAATGAGTTTGCAAGCAACGGGGTAAGGGAGTTCTCTGAGAAGGGTGAGGCCTGGACTCTGATGAAGGAGGTGGAGGCGGCTGGGGAACGCATCCAGAGTGTCTACGGGCTGTTCTCTGCTCCAGCCTTGGTTGGGGGAACGGGCCAGATGACCTCAGAGTTCGAGGTCTTTGCAAGGCACTCTTTTGTAAGTTTCTCAATCTTCACAGAGCATTCAATATCTATCTAAAATACCTCTCTCAATGTCCATCTATCTAATATACCTCTCTCAATGTCCATCTATCTAATATACCTCTCTCAATGTCCATCTATCTAATATACCTCTCTCAATGTCCATCTATCTAATATACCTCTCTCAATGTCCATCTATCTAATATACCTCTCTCAATGTCCATCTATCTTAATATAACCTCTCTCAATGTCCATCTATCTAATATACCTCTCTCAATGTCCATCTATCTAATATACCTCTCTCAATGTCCATCTATCTAATATACCTCTCTGAATGTGCACCTATTTACTTGAAAAAAAACGTTTATATTAAAAGTTGGTACAGGGTTTAGAATATGTGGTGTAGGTTTTACATAGTAATCTCTCTATGACAATATAGTTGATTTCTGGCGTAGTCTCGAAGAGACTGAAGATCTCGTACAACGCTGTATACTACTCCCTTCACAGAACAGCGCAAACTGGCTCTAACCAGAATAGAAAGAGGTGTGGGAGGCCCCGGTGCACAACTGAGCAAGACGACAAGTACATTAGAGTGCCTAGTTTGAGAAACAGACGCCTCACAAGTCCTCAACTGGCAGCTTCATTAAATAGAACCTGCAGAACACCAGTCTCAAAGTCAACAGTGAAGAGGCGACTCCGGGATGCTGGCATTCTAGGCAGAGTTGCAAAGAAAAAGCCATATCTCAGACTGGCCAATAAAAATAAAAGATTAAGATGGACAAAAGAACACAGACACTGGAGAGAGGAACTCTGCCTAGAAGGCCAGCATCTTGTCCTCTTGCTCAGTTGTGCACCGGGGCCTCCTACTCATCTTTCTATTCTGGTTAGAGACAGTTTGAGCTGTTCTGTGAAGGGAGTAGTACACAGTGTTGTACGAGATCGTCAGTTTCTTGGCAATTTCTCGCATGGAATAGCCTTAATTTCTCAGAACAAGAATAGACTGACAAGTTTCAGAAAAAGGTTATTTGTTTCTGGCCATTTTGAGCCTGTAATCGAACCCACAAATGCTGATGCTCCAGATACTCAACTAGTCTAAAGAAGGCCAGTTTTATTGCTTCTTTAATCAGAACAACACTTTTCAGCTGTGCTAAGATAATTGCAAAAGGGTTTTCTAATGATCAATTAGCCTTTTAAAATTATAAACTTGGATTAGCTAACACAACATGCCATTGGAAAACAGGAGTGATGGTTGCTGATAATGGGCCTCTGTACACCTATGTAGATATTCCATTTTAAAAAATCTGCCGTTTCCAGCTACAATAGTCATTTACAACATTAACAATGTCTACACTGTTTTTCGGATAAATTTGATGTTATTTTAATGGACAAAAAAAAAAGATTTCTTTTCAAAAACATCGACATTTCTAAGTGACCCCAAAATTTTGAACGGTATTGTACATATATGTTTTTACACAACATTCAGGGACCAGCATTTGGGACCAGTTTCTTATTATTGGCCTCGGGGTATTCAATAAAAGATGTCAGCAAAAAAAAAAAATCTTACTGTTGGAAGTCTCTGTTGGAACTGTAGTTGAGGAAAGCTCTGTAAAGATGAGAGTACGGAATAATGAAGAGCAGATTAAGACCGCTGATCCTTTGAGTGTCTGCACTAAATTTGAGTTTACTGTTAGACGGACTCCTAGAAACATCCACACATAACCCATCCTACTTCCCCCTCTCTCTACAGCTATCCTTCATAGTGCGGATAGTTCCCAGCCCAGACTGGTTCCTGGGAGTGGACAGCTTTGACCTGTGTGAGGGAGACCAGTGGAAGGAGAGTGTCACACTGGAGCTGTACCCCTACGATGCAGGCACTGACAGTGGCTTCACCTTCTCCTCTCCCAACTTTGAGACCATTCCTCAGGACAAAGTCACACAGGTAAATCTAAAAGAGCCCATGGTTGATCATCATGTCCATGCTGTAGGTAACTGATGATGCTATATCAACTTCGGTAATCAATACCAGAAGTGCTGTTGACAACACAACTTGATTTTGTCCTTTCCAGATAACGTCATCTTCTCCAAGCCATCCTGCCAACTCTTTCTATTATCCCCGTCTGAAGAATCTGCCACCCATGGGCAAGGTCACCCTCACAAAGACCAAGAACAACCAGATCTTCAGCATACCCATGGAGCCCACCCAGTTCAACCAGACTGGCAATGAGATTGGCAATGAGATTGAGGACTCTCTCATAAGTAAGCAAGAAACATTTAAGAAACAAATACAGTGAACTAATATTTATCGCTTGCTATCCTGCAATCCTACCTCTCTTATAGAAAAAAACTTGATCAATTATTGTTTTTAACGTAATCATCATCTTATGAACCAAGATTTATTCAATTTAACCCCATTAAAATGAAAGAAGAGAGCAAAGAATTGGCACTGGCCATCTGGCAAAACATAAAGAGTAAAGTAAAGCCTTGCGGTAATCGGATCCGTTGTGCGCCAGCATTGAGTTGGAGTCAGCAAGAGCTGTTCCTCTGTGCCCATGGCAACCAGGCAACACACAGGATAAAGGAGGTCAAAGGCATTGGACATTTCCTGCCTCTCAGCACTGATGTCAAGTAGTCCAGCCTTGCTTTTATTTCCACGTTACATCCTCCTGCTTCTCTAATTCTCCCCAAAAATAACCTCAATCTGTGATAGATATCAACATTTTACTGGCTCATAACATGGGGGGGGGGGGGGGGGGCTAGGCAAACCACAGGATGTTTAAAACATACAAAGTCAAGTTTCTGTAATTTAATTATTCAATAAAAGTTCATCCAGATTTAGCAACCGTAGCCAGGAATGTACCGCTACGAGCTTTGGATATATAAAAACATTTATTTTAAAGAATTTCCTTACATTGGGATTTACTTTGGCATACATACGAAATACATTTGGTTACCCTGTATATTCTATACAATCATAAAATGTCCTGTTTCCTACAGTATTACAGCTATATTTGACATAGCACTTGGAAATATTCTATAACAATTTTTTCTGATTGAGCAAATTAACTTGATTAATAAATCAAGTCTTCCCCTTTCGTATGAAATGGTGTTGGGTGGCTTAGCTAAATCAGTCATTTTAACCTATGCCTGAAGGCTTATCCTTGTGTGGCATGTTATAACTCCAGAAGACCACCACGCACACACACACAGGGGGGCCCTAGAGCCTGGCTAGAGAAAGGGTCACTGAAATCATATCAACCCCTACTGCTGCACGCGCATGTGTTACAGGTCTCTGGTCTCTTGCAATTCAAGTGTTCTATGGATTGCTAAAATAATGTCTTAATGCATATTACTAACAGAGTATATCTGGTGTCCTTCCCACTAGATTCCACCCCTCTAGACTGTGAGGTGTCTGCATGGTCACCCTGGGGCCTGTGCAAAGGCAAATGCGGAGACTCAGGCGTGCGCCACAGAACTCGCTACATTCACCTACAACCAGCAAACAATGGGGTAGTCTGCCCCCCACTGGAAGAGGAGAACAAATGTATCCCTGATAACTGCTTATGACTGGCCGGCAAGAGTACGAAACAGAAAAGAAGAGGCCATGCAAGACGACAAAGAGTACGAAAGATGCGTCCGTCATCTCCACTGGAGAAGCCCAAGCTGTAGAAATTGACCCTTTTCTCGCTGGGCTTCCTAGCCTATTCACTGGGAACAGTGGGGCTGGTGAGGAGAGGACGGTTCAAAGTAATGGCTGGAATGGAATAGATGGAACAGTATCTAACCATTAGAAACAAGTGTAATACCATTCCATTCCAGCCATTACTATGAGCCCGTACTTCAATTTAAAGTGGCACCAGCCACCACTGACTGGGAAAGATTTATAAATGGGTCACAGACATGCAATTATTGTGAAGCCTGAGGAGTGAAGAGGTTGTCTAGAAACTTTGCCCTTAGTTCTTCCTTGTGATTAATGTTTCCCTATGTCATTGGGTTTTCTGCGGTAGCTAGCCATGAGTCTGAAAAATCATTCTTAAATTCAAATCTGGACCTGGAAGCCAGTTACACTGTTTTTTTCTCTTTCTTCATTCCTCCCCTCTAATCCAGGACTGATTTAGACCTGGGACACCAGGTGGGGCCAACTAATTATCAGGTAGAACAGAAAACCAGCAATACTTCAGACCTTGCAGGGTAAGATTTGAACACCCCTGTTACAGATAATCAGCAGTGTTGGAAAAAGTACCCAATCATCATACTTGAGTAAAAGTATAGAACGTCACTTACGTAAAAGTGAAAGTCACCCAGTAAAATTTTACTTGCGTAAAAGTCGGCACCATGTTCTTGTTTTTAGCCATGGGCAAACTCCAACACTCAGACATTATTTACAGACAGCCAGGGGCAAACTCCAACACTCAGACATTATTTACAAAAGATGCATTTGTGTTTAGTGAGTCCGCCAGAACATTGGCAGTAGGGATGACCACGTGTTCTCTTGATATGTGTGTGAATTTCACAATTTTCCTGTTCTGCTAATCATTCAAAATGTAAGGAGTACTTTGGGTTGTCAGGGAAAATGTATGGAATTAAAAGTACAATATTTTCTTTAGGAATGTAGTGAAGTTAAAGTAAAAGTTGTCAAAAATATAAATAGTTAAGTAAAGTACAGACACCCCCAAAAACCTAAAACAATTTCTCCAGTACTTTAAAGTATTTTTACTGAAGTACTTTACACCACTGACGATATGGCAGTCAACCCCAAAACCTCATAGAAGGCTCCATTACTTACAATAGACCAGATGTGTGTTTACAGATAAAGCACTCTTTTCCATGATGATCTCTACTACAGAGAATCTATTTATTTACAGGGTTTGGACCTGTACTGTACAGTATCAAGCAGTAGAAATCTCACACTCGATCGTGCTATTGAGATATTGTCAAAATCAGAGAGAAATGGCAAAATGCGTACTTTTCTGAGAAAATGTACCTCCTAAAAAACAGTACACCGAATTTTGTTGATGTTTGTCTGTCTGTATGTATGTTCTTTGTAAGTCCAATAAACTGTAAATACATGTAAGTTGATTGCAATTTTATTTTTAATTGATGTAAAGCAACAATATTTCATACAATCAACAAAATACATCATGCTACACAACAGCATACACCACAGCATAAAATAGGCCTACAAAACAAAACGATCTCAAAGGAGTGTCCCTGTCATGAAAATCTTTGTTACTCATTGATGTTGTTTGCTATCTATGCCAAAGCTTTCATTAGTCATACCTGACATACTTCATCATGCCATGTCGCAGGATAAGATATGACAAACTGTCTTTCAAAGTAGTACAAATGAGCTCTTCCCTAGAAAACCCCTAAGCTACCTAAGCTACAGAAAACCTGAGAAATAGACTGACTCTGAAAAATTCCAAGAAATAGCAATCATTGCCTACATCTGGGCCATTGGTGCCTTTCGCTTCATATATTTCTGCTTGTTTCTCAAGTGTTGGTCTTATTTCAAACCAATGACAAATGATGGAAAATTACTGGGAAAAGTAACAGGAAAAATAGACAGATTCTTGGCTTTTGATGTAGAAGGACAGTCTTTGCAGATACTATGCGAGTACAATCTTAGGGGAAAAAGGTGCTATCGAGAACCTAAAAGGGTTCTTCAGCTGTCCCCATAGGAAAACTCTTTGAAGAGCTCCTTTTGGTTCCAGGTAGAACCCATTTGGTTCCAGGTAGAACCCTTTTTGGTTCCATGTAGAACACTTTCCACAGAGGATTCTACATGGAACCCTAAAGGGTTTTCCTATGGGGACAGCTGAAGAACCCTTTTGGGAACCATTTTTTCTAAGAGTGTAGGTTTCATGATGGTACAGTGCACACTAGTTAATAAGTGAACAATCTCATGTTTCTTTATCAGTACATGTGGGCTTCTACTACTGGTCAGGCTTATCAGTTTCTCTGCTGACCTTGGGTACCCACTCAGACGCAGTTTGGATGGCCGGTCGCAGCAACAGCAGGTGTCAGTTCCTCACACCAGAGTTGTCGCCTGCACACTAGCAACCATAAGGCTCATTATACTCATTTAACTTTGTCACATACTGTGTGTCAAAATGAATGTGAGGGGCATTGGGCTGTGGGTGCTGTGTTACCTGGCACTGATAGCTGCTATGTACTTTGATCTGGGTGAATATTAGCAAAAGTGCCTCATCAAGGAAATTCCAGGTAACATGCTGATCACAGGTCAGTTCTATGGGCAGGTGGAGAGGAGGACATTGTTCTGCATGGTTGATAGGTGAGTTCTATGGGCAGGTGGTTTAAAAAGTTCAATGGATTAGCAGAGATCATGATGAAGTCAACCATTTAAAAAGTTAAATGAGTTAGCAGAGATCATGATGAAGTCAACCAATTAAACTGTTCATTGGGTTAGCAGAGATCATGATAAAGTCAACCAGGCATTTGTTTGATATTCTATTACATTTTTAATTTAACCTTTATTTAACTAGGCAAGTCAGTAGTATTCTAGTAGTATTTGCACGCTTAATTTGCAAAATCATCTCTACTTTTTCTGTAATAATGGCTTACTCATTAGATTAATAAAAATGTGAAATATCAGCTGTCTGTGTTGTGTTTTTCTCAGGTAATTTTCTTTTGGAGTATTGGGAAAAAGAACCCTAACTCCCCTCCTCTTGGCCTCACTATCACTGTGATCCAGACCACCATGTCATTTTTATTTTGCTTCTAGATATTAATTAAAAAAACATATGACAGATTTGGAAAATTCTAATTCACATCCCACGCTTCTGGCCCACATTGGTTGTGCATGCAGTCCAACTCAAATCTAAGGTTTTCCATTTTCGCCGGTGACAGGCTTGTGAGTTCCTCCACACCATGCACTGAGTCTGCTGGACTGTGTTGCTCCACAACCATATCTGAATATTGTTCTGATATTTCCAATGCAGAGGATTCATTTTGATGTTGACCCCAGTGCTGAGGCACAAAGACAAAGCTCAGACCATGGAGAACAACCTGAAACTCCTAAGAGACCAGATGCTAAACATCAACACAAGGAAATAATCAAACACACTTTGTTATGAAAAGGGTCATTTTCCAAATGTCTAGTTTCAGAAAAAAGCTGACTATTATTTTGATAAGAACTAGGCCTATAGTACAATACATGAAAACAACAAATATTGTGTTGCGCTACTAGGCCTGTCCTTTTAACGGTCTTTTATTCATATTCACAGGAACTAGATGAGACGTTTTGCCAGATCAGTGAAGAAACCAATGGGAACGTTTTGTGGTGGGCTGTTGTGTAGACTTCCATTCAACTATCAGTTGGATTTTGGCAAATCAAAAGACTGAAAGACTTCCTGATTGCAAAGAAGTTGGTTTGATAAGAACTTTAGAGCAGGAATGATGTCTTGCAGTACAATGCAAAGTGGCCACTAGAGTCAACTGCTATTCCAAACTAGACTAAGATCAGTGCTGAGGAGGCATCTACTTTACTGTACATCCTTCTAGAGACAATGTATGAATTCATAAAATGTGTTTGTTTCATCTTACACAACTATCCCAATTTGTTTTCTCCAATGAACGCACCAAAATGTAAATAATGACGTAGCCAGCCAATCAGAAAGCGATCTGACATGCAAACAAACCGAAAATCAGAAGGTAGCCGGGCTAGTTAATTGCTACAGTTGCTAAAGCCAGAAAACGACACGGAAAGTTTTGTGAGTTTGCTAACTAGTTCCATCATGTAAGTCAGATGTGGACCTTTCTTCAGTAAAATATAATTTACTTTTTAGTAGATAGCTGCCCCAGAAACAGGTAAGTAAGAAAAGCTACTGTAGCTAGCTATTTGGGGGGGCGTTAACACGCAAGCTAACGTTAGCTAGCTAGCTAGTTCGTCTTTATAGTCCAAATTGGTAGCCATCAATCTATTTTGGCTGATCTCTGCGACTTAAAAGCAAGAAGATAGAATGTCTGAATTTATAACTATGTCGTAGTTTTATGTTATTTTTGTACTATCTAACATTGGCTAACGTTAATCTCTTAGCTATAGAAAATGTCTTACTGGATCTGCTGTAACTCCTGCTTCAACCTCCCGGGTCCTGACCGCAAACTAGCTGTTACCACCTGTGGTCATGTCATCTGCAACGTGTGTTTTCAGAAAGGTAGCACGTTTTGTCTGTCTATTTAATTGTGCCAATGTACCTTGTTATGTATCTTTAAATTAATTACGTTCAACATCTCATACTACCTTACGTATGATGCTATATGAGAAAATATATGTTCCTCCATGAAGCTCAGCCTACTTGTCGGTTTGCAGCAGTTCTGTCTTTTTTAGAATACACAGGCTAAACTTGAACACACGGACCTCTGCTGGTCGTTGTCTGATGTTACACAAACAATTTGGCCGCACAAAAAACCGTCATGCAGTTTGAAAGCATAATTCTGTATAAAATATTGTGCTTGTTCCAATAACCACATTGTACATTTTCTTTCAGCCAATCAAGGGGAGTGCATGATATGTAACGCAAAATGTCAAGTTACTCCTCTCTCAGACAAAGTAAGCAGTGATACAGTATCTTATAGATGTGATTATCTGGCGAGGCTCACAAAGAAATCTATTTGATAACCTAAACTTTACAATCTTTACTTTCACAGAGTAGTGCAGAAGTAAAGGCCCTCTTCTCTGACATCAATTCTGTAGCAACCAAACACTTAACAGAGATAAGCAAGGTATTTCTCTTGATGCTCATAATAGGATAGGCACATAAGATATTAGCCTATTTATAGTGATCATTTTAACCACCTCAAGGTTGTACTGCATGTATAAAAACAACATATGTATCTACTCTTTTAGGTGTTACTATTCCAGGCAAGGCACCAAAAGAGGTTGTTGGCGCATTCCCAGCAGAGGGTGAGGCTGGAGGACATTTAGTTGTACCTCTACTACTATTTAATAATACCAAAGAGTTTAATGGTAGCCTCTCTCTTCTGGTGTTATAATCTGAAACATCTGTGCTCCTTATTTTTCAACCCGTTTAGAATGAAAAGTTAGAAGAAGTTTTACTCAAGATGAAGCAAGAAATGCAGCAAATGTCCAAGTAAGAATGTAAATCATTAGACATCACATAGCAGAATTCACTACCACATATTAACGACTGCTTAGTGTGACTTTAACATTCTTATATTTACCAGGAAAATTACAGAGCAGAATGCCTATATTGCCAAGCTGGAGAGCACTCGTCAGCATCAAAGGTATCAATATCTTTATGGGTGTTACTGCTTTCTACTCACCAGGTGTCACTATTGTCATCTTTGTTTTTCAAACATGAGACTATGGAGGGGACTCATTTGTTATCAACATATTTTTTATTCAGAGCAACTCTTAATGACCATGGTTGGAGATTAATCACATTCCTCTCTCTCTCTCTGTACAGTGCAAAAGCAGCTTCTACATCACAGCTGAACCGTAGTTCTCACAATGCTCGTTCACATCAAATCAAATCAGATCAAATGCAGATACCATTCAACTCACCCATGTCCCTCTCTCGCTTCTCATCTACTACAAGTCTGTAAGTATTACATCTTAGGAAATCTGCATTAGGCCTACACATATCAAAAAAATGTGAACCCTTAAGTTAAAGGTTACAAATATTTAGCCTAAATGAACATAGATGCCAGTACATACAGTGGGGCAAAAAAGTATTTAGTCAGCCACCAATTGTGCAAGTTCTCCCACTTAAAAAGATGAGAGAGGCCTGTAATTTTCATCATAGGTACACTGCAACTATGACAGACAAAATGAGAAAAAAAATCCTGAAAATCACATTGTAGGATTTTTAATTAATTAATTTGCAAATTATGGTGGAAAATAAGTATTTGGTCAATAACAAACAAGCAAGATTTCTGGCTCTCACAGACCTGTAACTTCTTCTTTAAGAGGCTCCTCTGTCCTCCACTCGTTACCTGTATTAATGGCACCTGTTTGAACTTGTTATCAGTATAAAAGACACCTTGTTCACAACCTCAAACAGTCACACCCAAACTCCACTATGGCCAAGACCAAAGAGCTGTCAAAGGACACCAGAAACAAAATTGTAGACCTGCACCAGGCTGGGAAGACTGAATCTGCAATAGGTAAACAGCTTGGTTTGAAGAAATCAACTGTGGGAGCAATTATTAGGAAATGGAAGACATACAAGACCACTGATAACTCCCTCGATCTGGGGCTCCACGCAAGATCTCACCCCGTGGGGTCAAAATAATCACAAGAACGGTGAGCAAAAATCCCAGAACCACACGGGGGGACCTAGTGAATGACCTGCAGAGAGCTGGGACCAAAGTAACAAAGCCTACCATCAGTAACACCTACGCCGCCAGGGACTCAAATCCTGCAGTGCCAGACGTGTCCCCCTGCTTAAGCCAGTACATAGCCTACCTTAGGATACGTCCTTCAACTCCACCCTCAAAAATGATGTACAGTTGATGGCGAAATGGCGGTTGGCAGACGCCAACCGCTGTATAAAATCCACAGGAGAAGAAGGAGAAGCAGAAGCAGAAGAAGGGGGAGAAGAAGGAGAATGAACAAGGATAAATGAATCAAAGAAAAACGAACTAAAAACTAAGTTTCCCCTTTTATCTGTGGATCAATTGTAGAGAGTAGAGAACATACGATTTTGTGACTCAAAATTCTAAAAAGATACAGCAAAAAAAAGGAACATATGTGACCCACCGCCTCGATTCAGTCTTATGTAGAAAAATGTGAAAAATTGTTTTTCACATTGGATAAAAGTAGAGATGCAGAGCTACAAAATGCTATATCATACAGAGGAATAATCAAGTTTATTTTATAAAGCCCTTCGTACATCAGCTAATATCTCGAAGTGCTGTACAGAAACCCAGCCTAAAACCCCAAACAGCAAGCAATGCAGGTGTAGAAGCACGGTGGCTAGGAAAAACTCCCTAGAAAGGCCAAAACAGGAAGAAACCTAGAGAGGAACCAGGCTATGAGGGGTGGCCAGTCCTCTTCTGGCTGTGCCGGGTGGAGATTATAACAGAACATGGCCAAGATGTTCAAAATGTTCATAAATGACAAGCATGGTCAAATAATAATCAGGAATAAATGTCAGTTGGCTTTTCATAGCCGATAATTAAGAGTGAAAACAGCAGGTCTGGACAGGTGGGGTTCCATAACCGCAGGCAGAACAGTTGAAACTGGGACAGCAGCAAGGCCAGATGTCCAGGCCCGTCATGAAGTTTGCTAGAGAGCATCGGGATTGATCCAGAAGAAGATTGGGAGAATGTCATATGGTCAGATGAAACCAAAATAGAACATTTTGGTAAAAACTCAACTCGTCGTGTTTGGAGAACAAAGAATGCTGAGTTGCATCCAAAGAACACCATACCTACTGTGAAGCATGGGGGTGGAACATCATGTTTTGGGGCTGTTTTCGCAAAGGCCAGGACGACTGATCCGTGTAAAGGAAAGAATGAATGGGGCCATGTATCGTGAGATTTTGAGTGAAAACCTCCTTCCATCAGCAAGGGCATTGAAATGAAACCTGGCCCCTTGGGGTCCCCCCTTTTCAGCATAATGAACATGATTCCAAACACACCGCCCGGGCAACGAAGGAGTGGCTTCGTAAGAAGCAATTTCAAGGTCCTGGAGTGGCCTAGCCAGTCTCCAGATCTCAACCCATAGAAAAGTCTTTGGAGGGAGTGTGAAGTCGTGTGCCAGCAACACGCCAAAAACAATCACTGCGTCTCAGAGGAGATTCTGCATGGGGAATGGGCCAAAATACCAGCAACAGTGTGTGAAAAACTTGTGAAGGACTTCAGGAAAACCGTTTGGTACCTCTGTCAATGCCAACAAAGGGTATATAACAAAGTATTGAGATAAACTTTTGTTATTGACCAAATACTTATTTTCCACCATAATTTGCAAATAAATTCATAAAAAATCCTACAATGTGATTTTCTGGATTTTTTTTCTCATTTTGTCTGTCATAGTTGAAGTGTACCTATGATGAAAATTACAGGCCTCTCTCATCTTTTTAAGTGGGAGAACTTGCACAATTGGTGGCTGACTAAATACTTTTTTGCCCCACTGTAGTATATATCCAGGAACAAGCTAATGTATCGTGTAACTGTTTTCTGATGGTTTGACATAAAATATGACATGACGTGCTGCGTTCTGCGGTCGTCCTGACCCGGTTTGATTTATAGTCAGCATGCTGTAGACTAGTCTAGCTGACAGACAGAGCATGTGTCTGTCTACTGGGCTCTCTGTGGGGCCCTTTGCTCCAGACCTCTATCACAACAGCCCTGAGCTGCAGGGGAGAAAGGGGATCCTCCAATGTAAACTGTGTATATCCTGACTTCATTCACCCTAGCTGCTGTTTGGCTTTGCCCTGCAGTACCACACCAGTCTCACCTGAATAAGCTGGGCAGGCTTGTGAACACTATGTCCGAGTGAGCATTTCCATAATCTTTCTTCCTGGGTTCTATGAGAATGAAATGTGACATGTCATGTTATGTGATTTCCCCTCAGGGCAGAAAACATGGAGGTGGATAACAGAGGTCTGTTTAGGAAAGTATGTGAACCTTTTCAATTGACCAAATATGGTTAAAATCAGAGACAAATATTTTGATTATTTGTATCTAAATATGTCTCCGGTTCATATTAATAGTATACTTATTTAGTTTTGAGAGTGAATACTAGCCATGTATACCCTGACGCCAAATCATTCTTTGATGTTTAATACCAGTGATGAGGTCTACGGCAGACTGAAACTGGTTTTAATGATGGAGACGTATGTTTGTGCAAATGGAAATGTTTTTTTCTCCCTGAACAGCCGGAGCTCTCTGGAAGTGTCCAGAGGTTGTCCTTGATCAGCCCTCCACAGGACGGCCGGATGGGTATGTCTGCTACTCTACTCTGCTCTACTCACAGACAGACAGATAGATACCTGTGGAGCTGTTCACTGCTTACGTAACAGCACAATGCTTCAATGGATTCAACTTCTGTCTGTTGTATCTGAATAAGGTTTTTCGTTCTTGTTTGTGTTTGTAGACTCGGCTATGAGTCTGGAAGCACTATATCTGAGTTTTAGCATACAATATTTAGGGTGTTGCTGACCTTGTGGTGTGTGAATTCTAAATATTGCATCTTTAGGTACCGTCCCCCATCGATCGACCAATCAGAACACCCTAGTCAACCACTCAGCTCGCTCGGCCACTGTCAGGTCTAACTTGTTATAATCACGTCATTATCATAACTTAATCATTTATACACCAATGTGCCATGACACAATAAATTAACTTTGATGCCTTGCCTTCTGTCCTCCCAGCCGCCTGGCGGAGTTGCAGATGACCCCTAACCTGCCGTATCGTAGGAACACAGGGTGGGAGACGCCCGTGTTCAAGCCCCCGTCAGCCTACAGACACTCCTCCATGTCTTCTCTGGTCATGTCCTCTCTGGGGGTCACCTGCCCTCCACCGTAACACCGCCAAGAGCCAGCCATCACTACGGCACAAGGAGACGTCTCTGATCCACTTCAATGCCCTCCACGAGTGACTTAGCTAGAGTATCAAGTCACCTGGCAATGGTTGAACTCTCCACCGTGGAGAGATGAGCTGTGGAATAGGAAGTGTTCAGAAATTGAGCCCCCTTCACACAGGGTTAAGAAGAGTTTGGAAGCTGTGGTCTGTTGGTTGTGTGTGCAGTGTAGCGTGTATATTGTCATTGTAATGGATTACATACAGTATTACAGTATTACTTGTCACAGTAACAAATAAAATTTAACAAACCAATCAAATTGATCTCTCAATAATTAATTGACCAATAAGACACTGAAATCACAAAACCTGTACTGTAACCTCTGTACCACTGAGTCATTAATCATTAACGAACCACTCATCTGATTGGCATGTTTAGAGGTTGTGATTTGCAGTACAATTAGTTAACACCCACAGTGAGTCCCAGACAATGCCAAGCGTTCCATGACTCACCCAGGACAGGACCAGCTCTACTCTCTTCTCTGCTGTCTCTGGGGGGCCTGCTGCTGCCTGCCTGTCCCTCCGAGGCATTTTCAAGGTCAACTAATCACAAAGGCACCGTGTGAAGAGGCGTGGGCAACATAATTGTGTTATTTCTTCAAATAGCTTGCCTAAAATAGCAGATATGATACATGATAACAACCTCAATGGCCGTTTGATTGGTTTGAGCCCCGTGGGCAGGAAATCTACTTTTTATGAGCATTTTGCCTTTTATGAGCATCGCAACTGCTTTTAGGATTTATAGAAAGCTGTAGTTTGCGGGTAACATTACATTGCGGGATGAGTGTTAGATTGGACTGCCTTAGTAAGAGGGCAGTTATGGAGCATATTGACTCAGAAAGCTACACTTCCCTTCTCAATCAGCCATCTGTTACCAGTGACCTGCTACCTTTCAGGGAAAAAATATAGGAGACCTTGGAAGCACATTATGATTATTTCCTGTGGTTTCAATGTTTCCTTAACGCTTTTAACAGACATGATGACATGGAATGATGACACCCTGAAGACAGCTGTGGAGGGAGTTGGGGACCGTTCATTCATTTACGTGAACTCAGGCAGCTGTGGGCCGCAAATGAAGCATGATGAAACACAGGAAGCATGGCGGGAACATGGGTCTAACCTGGCAGAACAAAGTCTCCTGCGGGCCGATGAACCAAAATGACCCTCCTTGTTTGTCTTATTAGAATCCAGCCTAAAACTATTTGTACATTACTTTAATGTACAGGTCCCTTGGCAGAACATTTCAAAGTACCACCTATTCTCAGTTTGGACATAGAGAAATATGATTAGGGAATCCCCAAAAAGTAATTATACTCTGATAACATTTCAGGGAATGGAAATTCCATTCACATTGATTTGCAGCTGACTTTCCACTCAAAATGAGTCATGCTAAATCCCTGTGTTGTGCACCCTGTGATGAGTGCAGTGGAGCCACAAACGGTGTTCTGCACTGTACACATACAGTGCATTCAGAAAGTATTCAGACCCCTTGATTTTTCCACATTTTGTTAAGTTACAGCCTTATTCTAAAATTGATTAAATAATTTCCCCCCCCTCATCAATCTATACATAATACCCCATAACGATAAAGCAAAAATAGGTTTTTTAAAAATTGTGCTAATTTATCATTTAAAAAAATGTAATAGCACATGTACATTTTTGCACATGTATACTTTTATTTTTTTTTATATCACATTTACATAAGTATTCAGACCCTTTACTCAGTAGTCTGTTGAAGCACCTTTGGCAGCGACTACAGCCTTGAGTCTTCTTGGGTATGATGCTACAAGCTTGGCACACCTGTATTTACGGAGTTTCTCCCATTCTTCTCTGCAGATCCTCTCAAGCTCTGTCAAGTTGAATGGGGAGCGTTGCTGCACAGCTATTTTCAGGTCTCACCAGAGATGTTCGATCGGGTTCAAATCTTGTCCCGAAGCCACTCCTGCGTTGTCTTGGCTGTGTGCTTAGGGTTGTTGTCCTGTTGGAAAGTGAACCTTTGCCAATCCTTGACAAAGGGCCTTCTCCCCCGATTGTTCAGTTTGGCCGGGCGGACAGCTCTAGAAAGAGTCTTGGTGGTTCCAAACTTGCTCCATTTAAGAATGATGGAGGGTACGGTGTTCTTGGTGACCTTAAATGCTGCAGAATTTTTTTGGTACCCTTCCCCAGATCTGTGCCTCGACACAATCCTGTCTCTGAGCTCTATGGACAATTCCTTCGAGCTCATGGTGTTGTTTTTGCTGTGACATGCACTGTCAACTGTGGAACCTTTTATAGACAGTTGAGTGCCTTTCCAAATCATGTCCAATTGAATTTACCACAGGTGGACTCCAATCAAGTTGTATAAACATCTCAAGGATGATCAGTGGAAACAGGATGAACCTGAACTCAATTTCTGTTTTCTAATTTTGTTTAATTTGGTAACATTTCTAAAACCCTGTTTTCGCTTTGTCATTATGGGGTATTGTCTGTCTGATTTTTTAAACTTATTTTAATCCATTTTAGAATAAGGCTGTAACGTAACAAAATTTGGAAAAAGTCAAGGGGTCTGAATACTTTCCGAAGGCACTGTATAAACACATATAATTACATGCATATGTTGCATGGACATATGACCCCCCCAACACATGTGCATTCTCACAGGCAGATATACTTTCACCTACACACACTACCACATGCATAAATACACACACACACATACACACACACCTGGTGATCGTTAGCTCACTCAGAGGTAGAAAACAGGCTATCATGTTGGGTTAGGCAAAACCCTATCCCCTCTTGCTTCTGGGCTAAATCTGTGTGGATTTAAACCATGGGTAAACTCCTAATATGGCTTTAAATCTAAATTAGTCAAAGAGTTTTCCATTGTGCCAAGCGAGAGCAGAAACAGAATGTATGTGCTCCCACACAGCAGGCACGGCGGAGCGTTTCATTGCAAAACGGTCAATCTAAAGGCTGTAGGCATAGGGCCTACACATGGCTGACTACAGCTTGATGAGCCCATCACTGAATCCCCCTCATGGACACGTGTGTTTCATTTATATTCAGCTGAGATTGAACAATGCCTTAATTGTGTTGTAGAGATGCACAGAGTACATTATTCACTTCATTACGAGACATGCAATAAAGAGGAGTTGAAAACGAGTGTGTCGAAAGTGTAAGTCAGACCGTTGGATTACCAAAACGAGAGAATACAGACGTGGGCATGCTGTACCCCATTGGGCCCTGTGTAGTGGCATTTCTGACTCAAAGACAATACTGTCAAGAGTCATAATCTGGACCTGTCTAATTTGGTCCCAGTTTTCAGGCCATTCCATAAACCCCACAACAAGCCCATAACACTGCCAAATTCTCTCTTTTCCACAGCACTGGCTACAGTTGCAAGATTTTACTCAACCAATCGGTTAAATAACAAAGATAAATATTAGAGCTGTAAGCATGTGACCATTACTGAGAGCAAAAGGAGAACCCAGTTGCGGAGCTTGTCGTGATGTGCCTGTCCAGACAGGTATCTTTGTATAATCTGTGTTTCCTCTGTTGCCCACAGCAACACGCGCCGTTTCGGTAGCTTTTCATGGTTGTGAATGACCACAATTTAAAAGGCATCAGGTGTGAACAGACACTATTGTATATGAGAAATGTGCATGAACTCCTGTGCTTCACTGGGATTTGGTATAATTTCCTGTTTGGGGTCCAGTGAGAGTGAAATTCAGCCCTGGGGCAAGCTGTCATTGTGTCAAAGAGAGGCAGAGAGAGAAATGTAAATCAGTGCTTTCTCTCTCTCCTGGATGGCTGCAGGGCTTACAAATGAGTCGTGCCACTTCACCAAGGAAAAGAAAACAATTTCTAATGGTGGGCACAATTATTTAACACTCACAGTGTGTCCTCTCATAGAAGCATACATCTGCTTGATAAAATGAAATTACATTTAATATGCTCCAGTCTTAAATTGGATATTCTCACAAGGCATGTTGTTCTTGTCAACCACAATTTAGGTGGTTGACAGGTATAATTACAGAAAGACTTATCTCAAAAATAAATGATTCTCTTTGCCCACACTTGTTGTTCAGAATACGTTGTCTCAAGTTCTGTAGAAGAGTGATATGGTTCTTGCCTGGCTACCCATCCACACTGCTCTGTCCAAACGCCACGCCCACTAACGTTTCTTCTCAATGATGTACAGAGAAATCAGTAGAGCAGTGAATCTCAATTCAGGACGAGTCGTCAGGTAAATATGCTTCAGGCTCAGTTGTCTTCATGACACCAGCTACCTGTGATGTGAACCAGTGGTCAGTGGCTCGCACTATAATCCACTAGACTCCCATGGACAGCCTCTGATTTCAACACAACTTTTATTTTAAAAACTACTTCAGGATCGGTGGGTCCCTCACGGGACGGTTGAGCTAACGTAGGCTAATGCGATTAGCATGAGGTTGTAAGTAACAAGAACACTTCCCAGGGCATAGACATATCTGATATTGGCAGAAAGCTTAAATTCTTGTTAATCTAACTGCACTGTCCAATTTACAGTAGCTATTACAGTGAAACAATACCATGCCATTGTTTGAGGAGAGTGCACAGTTATGAACTTGAAAGGTTATTAATAAACCAATTAGGCACTGGACAGTTTTATCTCAATCTCTTCATTCAAAGACTCAATTATGGACACTTTACTGACAGTTGTGGCTGCTTTGCGTGATGTATTGTTGTCTCTACCTTCTTGCACTTTGTGCTGTTGTCTGTGCCCAATAATGTTTGTACCATGTTTTGTGCTGCTACCATGTTGTTTTGCTACCATGTTGTTGTCATGCTGTGTTACTACCATGCTGTGTTGTCATGTGTTGCTGCCTTGCTAAGTTGTTGTTTTAGGTCTCTCTTTACGTAGTGTTGTGTTGTCTCTCTTGTCATGATGTGTGTTTTGTCCTATATTTATATGTTATATATATTTTTTTTTAAATCCCAGCCCCCGTCCCCGCAGGAGGTCTTTTGCTTTTTGGTAGGCCGTCATTGTAAATAAGAATTTGTTCTTAACTTGCTTGCCTAGTTAAAAAAAGGTGAAATAAAAAAATATATATCAAAAAGGCACATTTGGGCAGTCTCGAAACACATTTTTTAACAGAAATGCAATAGTTCATTAGATCAGTCTAAAAATGTGCACATACACTGCTGCCATCTAGTGGCCAAAATCTAAATTGTGCCTGGGCTGGAATAGTACATTATGGCTTTTCTCTTGCGTTTCAAAGATGATGGTACAAAAAAAATACAAAAAAGGTTGTTTTTTTCTTTGTATTTTCTTTTACCATATCTATAATGTGTTATATTATCCTACATTAATTTCACATTTCCACAATCGTCAAAGTGTTTCTTTTCAAATGGTGTCAAGTATATGCATATCCTTGCTTCAATCCCTGAGCTACAGGCAGTTAGATTAGGGTATGTCATTTTAGGTGAAAAAAAAAAAAAAAAGGGTCTGATCCTTAAGAGGTTGTTCAAGGGAGAATTTGAATACAACTTTTGTTTAAGGGTGAATTTGAATACAACTTGTGTTTTAGGATGAATTTGAATACAGCTTTTAAGGATAAAGATCTAAATTGTGTATTTGATACATTTGGGAGAGTCGAAATAGCCTCTATGGTGGTCTATGAGTAAAAAGAGGATAAGGGTGGGGTGGTACTGGCCGGCCCACTCATGTTCTCTTAGTCACACACAGACATCCCGCATGTGAAGGGCCTTTGAAGGCCCTGACTCCAACCCATGCTTGAGTGATGTCAGCCGGGCTGTGGAAGTCCTTTCCTGTCAGACAGCTTGGCAGGATGTGTAAAGAAAGTCTGAAAGACAACCCTGAGATTAGGCTGCTTTTGTCACGGCTCCGTGGCAGACTTTAGAGGCCTTGGCCTCTTTCCCATCACAAAGATTTCCTTTCTCACTCTGCATCCCCTCTCTTCACCAGCACGGTAAACATCTGGGGGAAACCACGGCCTCTTTAGCTTTTTTGTGTGGTTTTTATTTCTCCAGTTTTAAATGGTGGTTTTGTTGTTTTGAATATCAATTTGAAAAGACGGAGGTATGCAAACAGAGGGAATTATTCTCAGCCAGATATTCACAGGTGTGTCCTTCATGGACGCCGACTTCATTCATCTGACGGTTCCTTTCAGTGAGCACCAGTAAAGACCTCTGGACACTTTTCCATCATCACAATACAGTTGGTAGTTGCACAAGTGCCCAAGAATCTGGTACAAGGGTTCACACACTCTCTTTTTCAGCACTATTGATTCTTAAACATTACAATTAAAGCATGTCCACCATTAGTATTAATATATAGTGTATCACTAATATATAGTATCAATATATTAGTGATTTGGATTTAAAGCCCCCATTCACAATTATCCAAAATGTATATTTTATTGTCAATCAACAGTCTTGTTTTGAAGGCTGAACTAGCGAGGCTACATACTGTCACTGAGTGTTCCAGAATGAGACAATTCTCATTGATGCCTGCTCCTCACCCTGTCATCCTCATTGAGCAGCTGTGAACTCAACACCGATGTCTGTCAACAGCACAGGTGTGTGTCATCTGCTTCAATCACTCCGCTGAGAGCTTCTCAACCCTGAGTCCGCACGCAAGACTTGTTCATCTATCATCTAGAACAAAAACACTGACAGACAGCTAAATTAGTTGCTCTGACTGCCCCTATCTTTTTAACAGCAACATGCATTTTAAATAGCACATGTACTTGTGTTTAATGATCCCTATTCCCATGTGTAAATTTTGTGTACTTAAGAGTTATTTGTTTCTAATCTCCTAATATGTGTTATATGTCTGCTCCGGCTATCTGTGGCCTGTCCCTCTAGGCTGTCTGTGGCCTGTCCCTCTAGGCTGTCTGTGGCCTGTCCCTATTGGCTGTCTGTGGCCTGTCCCTCTAGTCCAGGCTGTCTGTGGCCTGTCCCTTTCGTCTAAGCTGTCTGTGGCCTGTCCCTCTTGGCTGTCTGTGGCCTGTCCTTCTTGGCTGTCTGTGGCCTGTCCCTCTTGGCTGTCGGTGGCCTGTCCTCTAGTCCAGGCTGTTCTGTGGCCTGTCCTTCTTGGCTGTCTGTGGCCTGTCCTCTGGCTGTCGGTGCCTGTCCCTCTATCCAGGCTGTCTGTGCCTGTCCCTTTCGTCTAAGCTGTCTGTGGCCTGTCCCTCTAGGCTGTCTGTGGCAATCCCTCTTGGCTGTCGGTGGCCTGTCCCTCTTGGCTGTTGGTGGCCTGTCCCTCTAGGCTGTCTGTGGCCTGTCCCTCTTGGCTGTCGGTGGCCTGTCCTCTAGGCTGTCTGTGGCCTGTCCCTCTAGTCCAGGCTGTCTGTGGCCTGTCCCTTTCGTCTAAGCTGTCTGTGGCCTGTCCTCTAGGCTGTCTGTGGCCTGTCCTCTAAGGCTGTCTGTGGCCTGTCCCTCTTGGCTGTCTGTGGCTGTCCCTCTAGTCCAGGCTGTCTGTGGCCTGTCCTTTCGTCTAAGCTGTCTGTGGCCTGTCCCTCTAGGCTGTCTGTGGCCTGTCCCTATTGGCTGTCTGTGGCCCTGTCCCTCTTGCTGTCTGTGCCCTGTCCCTCTTGGCTGTCGGTGGCCTGTCCCTCTTGGCTGTCGGTGGCCTGTCCCTCTAGGCTGTCTGTGGCCTGTCCCTCTTGGCTGTCTGTGGCCTGTCCTCTTGGCTGTCGGTGGCCTGTCCTCTAGGCTGTCTGTGGCCTGTCCCTCTGCTGTGGTGGCCTGTCCTCTAGGCTGTCTGTGGCCTGTCCTCTAGGCTGTTTGTGGCCTGTCCCTCTTGGCTGTCTGTGGCCTGTCCATCTAGGCTGTCTGTGGCCTGTCCCTCTTGGCTGTCGGGTGGCCTGTCCCTCTAGGCTGTCTGTGGCCTGTCCCTCTTGGCTGTCGGTGGCCTGTCCTCTTGGCTGTCTGTGGCCTGTCCCTTAGGCTGTCTGTGGCCTGTCCCTCTAGGCTGTCTGTGGCCTGTCCCTCCTTGGCTGTCTGTGGCCTGTCCCTCTTGGCTGTCTGTGGCCTGTCCCTCTAGGCTGTCTGTGGCCTGTCCTCTTGGCTGTCGGTGGCATATCCCTCTAGGCTGTCTGGGCCTGTCCCTCTAGGCTGTCTGTGGCCTGTCCCTCTAGGCTGTTTGTGGCCTGTCCCTCTTGGCTGTCTGTGGCCTGTCCCTCTTGGCTGTCTGTGGCCTGTCCCTCTAGGCTGTCTGTGGCCTGTCCCCTCTAGGCTGTCGGTGGCATATCCCTCTAGGCTGTCGGTGGCATATCCCTCTAGGCTGTCTGTGGCCTGTCCCTCTAGGCTGTTTGTGGCCTGTCCCTCTTGACTGTCTGTTGCCTGTCCCTCTTGTCTGTCTGTGGCCTGTCCCTCTTGGCTGTCTGTGGCCTGTCCCTCTAGACTATTTGTTGATGACTGATTTTATGATGTTCTCTATTATTTTTATACAACACAAGTCACTTGACATGCATGCATGAATTGTACACATAAACAGCACTATTCATTGCACAGCTTCATATAAAACACAAATTGCAAAGATTAACTACCATTTTAATGACGTTGATAAAATGATTAAAATGTTTCCATGTGACAAAAATCATATTGAACCTAAAAGACAATAGACTGTACAAGATTGCCTATAGAAACTTTACCAATAATGTTTTGAATATCTGAATGGCACATATAAATATTTTACACTTGACACATGTTTGCTACATAGCTTACACTGTAACTATAAGACAAAATGTCATCCACTGATGAGGTACTATTTAATTAAAAAATTTACATAATGCCCAATTGCAAAGAAAAAAATTATAATTATTGTTTATGAAATTAAATTAAAGTAGACATTGATATACAGTACCAGTGAAAAGTTTGAACACACCTACTCATTCAAGGGTTATTTATTTGTACTATTTTCTACATTGTAGAATAATAGTGACGACATCAAAACTATTAAATAACACATATGGAATCATGTAGTAACCAACATTTTTTTCAACAAATCTAAATATATTTTATTATTGAAATTCTTCAAAGAAGCAACCCGTTGCCTTGATGACAGCTTTGCACACTCTTGGCATTCTCTCAACCAGCTTCATGAGGTAGTCACCTGGAATGCATTTCAACTAACAGGTGTGCCTTGTTAAAAGTACATTTCTGCTTTTGAGCCAATCAGTTGTGTTGTGACAAGTATTGTTGGTATACAGAAGATAGCCCTATTTGGTAAAAGACCAAGTCCATATTACAGCAAGAACAGCTCAAATAAGCAAAGAGACATGACAGTCCATCATTACTTTAACACGTGAAGGTCAGTCAATATGGAACATTTCAAGAACTTTTAAAGTTTCTTCAAGTGCAGCTGCAAAAACCATCAAACGCTATAATGAAACTGGCACTCATGAGGACCGCCACAGGAAAAGAAGACCCAGAGTTACCTCTGCTGCAGAGGATAAGTTCATTAGCAGAAATTGTAGCCCAAAAAAATGCTTCACAGAGTTCAAGTAACAGACACATCTCAACATCAACTGTTCAGAGGAGACTGTGTGAGTCAGGCCTTCATGGTCAAATTGCTGCAAAGAAACCACTGCTAAAGGACACCAATACGAAGAAGAGACTTGCTTGGGCCAAGAAATATGAGCAAAGGGGCCTCCCGTGTGGCACAGTGGTCTAAGGCACTGCATCGCAGTGCTAGCTGTGCCACTAGAGATTCTGGGTTCGAGTCCAGGTTCTTTTGCAGCTTGCCGCGACCGGGAGACTCATGGGGAGGCGCACAATTGGCCCAGCGTCGTCCGGGTTAGGGAAGGGTTTGGCCGGCAGGGATGTCCTGGTCCCATCGCGCACTAGCAACTCCTGTGGCGGGCCGGGCACAGTGCACTCTGACACGGTCGCCAGGTGTACGGTGTTTCCTCAGAAACATTGGTGTGGCTGGCTTCCGGGTTAAGTGGGCATTGTGTCAAGAAGCAGTGTGGCTTGGTTGGGTTGTGTTTCGGAGGACGCATGGCTCTTGACCGTCGCCTCACCCGAGTCCGTATGGGAGTTGCAGCGATGAGACAAGACTGTAAATACCAATTGGATACCACAAAATTGGGTAGAAAAAAGGGGTAAATGGATATTAGACGAGTGGAAATATGTCCTTTGGTCTGATGAGTCCAAATATGAGATTTTTGGTTCTAACAGCCGTGTCTTTGTGAGACGCAGAGTAGGTGAACGGATGATCTCTGCATGTGTGGTTCCCACCGTGAAGCATGGAGGAGGTGGTGTGATGTTGCTTTGCTGGTGACACTGTTGGTGATTAATTTAGAATTCAAGGCAACTTGACCAGCATGGCTACCACAGCAGCATTTTGCAGCGATACACCATCCCATCTGGTTTGTGCTTAGTGCGACTATCATTTGTTTTTCAACAGGACAATGACCCAACACACCTCCAGGCTGTGTAAGGGCTAATTGACCAAGAAGGAGAGTGATGGAGTGCTGCATCAGATGACCTGGTTTCCATAGTCACCCGACCTCAACCCAATTGAGATGGTTTGGGATGAGTTGGACTGCAGAGTGAAGGAAAAGCAGCCAACAAGTTCTCAGCATATGTGGGAACTCCTTCAAGAGTGTTGGAAAAGCATTCCAGGGGAAGCTGGTTGAGACTGCCAAGAGTGTGCAAAGCTGTCATCAAGGCAAAGGGTGGCTACTTTGAAGAATCTAAAATCTAAAACATATTTTGATTTGTTTAACACTCTATTGGTTACTAGATGATTCCATATGTGTTATTTATAGTTTTGATGTCTTCACTATTATTTTAAAATGTATAAAATAGTAAACATGAAGAAAAACCCTTGAATGAGTAGGTGTGTCCAAACTTTTGACTTTTGATATACTGTGTGTGTGTGTGTGTGTATATATATTTGCCCCCTTTCTGATTTTCTCTATTTTTGCATATTTTCAATACTGAATCAGATTTCAAAACCTAATAGGGAACCTGAGTTTACAAATACCAAAAAAATGGACACTTATTTGATCTATTTAACAAAGTATTGCAACACTACATTTTTTATTTTAACTACATAAGTCAGTTAAGAACAATTTCTTATTTACAATGACAGCCTACTGGGGAACAGTGGGCTAACTGCCTTGTGCAGGGGCAGAACGACAGATTTTTACCTTGTCAGCTCAGGGTTTCGATCCAGCAACCTTTCAGGTTACTGGCCCAACGCTCTAACCAGCAGGCTACCTGCCTCCCCAAATTCACCTGTGTGAAAAATGAATTGCCCCCTTACACTTAATAACTGGTTGTGCGACCTTTACCTGCAATGACTGCCACCAAATGCTTCCTGTAGTTGTTGATCAATCTCTCATATTGCTGTGGAGGAATTTTGGCCCACTCTAGCATGCAGAACTGGTTTAACTCAGCAACATTGATGGTTTTTCAAGCATGAACTGCTCGTTTCAAGTCCTGAGACATCTCAATTGGAATTTGTCTGGACTTTGACTAGGCTATTCAAAAACTTCAAATTTGTTGCTTTTAAACCATTTTCATGTACACTTGATTGTGGTTGGTTTTCGCCGGATATAATGACACCCATCTCGTCCAAAAGGTTGATTCAAGTTTGCCAAAAAGCCCCTGGATGATCATCAAGACTCTTGGAAGAATGTTCTATGGACAGATGAGTCAAAAGTATAATTTCGTGAACGACCTGGGTCCCATTATGCCTGGCGAAAACCAAACACTGCATTCCACAGTAAGAACCTTATACCAACAGCCAAGCATGGTGGTGGTAGCGTGATAGTTTGGGATGCTTTGTTGCCACAGGGCCTGGATTGACGGTAAGGCAAGTACCTTAATATAAGGAACCGCCAATTCTGCTCTGTATCAGAGAATTCTACAGGTGAATGTCAGGCCATTCGTCTGTGAGCTGAAGCACAGCTGGGTCATGCAGCAAGACAATGATCCAAAACACACAATCAAGTCTACATGAAAATGTCCAAAAAGTTTTGAAATGGCCTAGTCAAAGTCCAGACCTAATCCCAATTGAGATGTTGTCGCAGGACTTGAAACGAGCAGTTCATGCCTGAAAACCCAGAAATGTCGCTGAGTTAAAGCAGTTCTGCATGGAAGAGTGGGACAAAATTCCTCCACAGTGACATGAGAGACTGATCAACAACTACAGGAAGTGTTTGGTTGTGGTCATTGCAGCTAAAGGTGGTACAACCAGTTATTTTTTATTTTTTTATTTTACCGTTATTTTACCAGGTAAGTTGACTGAGAACACGTTCTCATTTGCAGCAACGACCTGGGGAATAGTTACAGGGGAAAGGAGGGGGATGAATGAGCCAATTGTAAACTGGGGATTATTAGGTGACCGTGATGGTAGAGGGCCAGATTGGGAATTTAGCCAGGACACCGGGGTTAACACCCCTACTCTTACGATAAGTGCCATGGGATCTTTAATGACCTCAGAGAGTCAGGACACCCGTTTATCGTCCCATCCGAAAGACGGCACCCTACACAGAGCAGTGTCCCCAATCACTGCCCTGGGGCATTGGGATCTTTGTTTTAGACCAGAGGAAAGAGTGCCTCCTACTGGCCCTCCAACACCACTTCCAGCAGCACCTGGTCTCCCATCCAGGGACTGACCAGGACCAACCCTGCTTAGCTTCAGAAGCAAGCCAGCAGTGGTATGCAGGGTGGTATGCTGCTGGCTACATTCTTATTGAATGTAAGAGGGCAATTACTTTTTCACACAGGGGCATTGGGTGTTGCATAACTTTGTTTATAAATAAGTCATTGTTGTGTTATTTGTTCACTCAGGTTTCCTTTATCTAACATGAGGATTTGGTTGAAGATCTGATAACATTCAGTATCAAAAATATGAAAAAGTAGAGAAAATTAGAGAGGGGGGGGGAAACTTTTTCACAGAACTGTGTATATGCATTCGGAAGGTATTCAAACCCCTTGACCTTTTCCACATTTTGTTATGTTACAGCCTTATTCTAAAATGGATTAAATACATTTTTTCCCTCATCAATCTACACACAATAACCCATAATGACAAAGCGAAAACAGGTTTCTAGAAATTTTAGCAAATTTATTAAAAACAAAACACAGAAATACCTTATTTACATAAGTGTTCAGAACCTTTGATATGAGACTCTAAATTGAGCTAAGGTGCATCCGTTTTCCATTGACCATCCTTGAGATGTTTCTACAACTTGATTGGTGTCCACCTGTGGTAAATTCAATTGATTGGACATGATTTGGAAAGGCACACACCTGTCTATATAAGGTCCCACAGTTGACAGTGCATGTCAGAGCAAAAACCAAGCCATGAGGTCGAATAAATTCTCCGTAGCTCTGAGACAGGATTGTGTCAAGGCACAGATCTGGGGAAGGGTACCAAAAAATGCATCATTGAAGGTCCCCAAGAACACAGTGGCCTCCATCATTTTTAAATGGAAGAAGTTTGGAACCACCAAGATTATTCCTAGAGATGGCCGCCTGGCAAAACTGAGCAAACAGGGGAGAAGGTCCTTGGTCAGGGAGGTGACCAAGAACCTGATGGTCACTCTGACAGAGCTCCAGAGTTCCTCTGTGGAGATGGGATAACCTTCCAGAAGGACAACCATCTCTGCAGCATTCCACCAATCAGGCCTTTATGGTAATGGCCAGACAGAAACCACTCCTCAGTAAAAGGCACATGACAGCCCGCTTGGAGTTTGCCAACAGGCACTTAAAGGACTCTCAGACCATGAGAAACAAGATTCTCTGGTCTGATGAAACCAAGATTGAACTCTTTAGCCTGAATCCCAAGTGTCACGTTTGGAGGAAACCTGGCACCATCCCTACTGTGAAGCACGGTGGTGGCAGCACCATGCTGTGGGGATGTTTTTCAGCGGCAGGGACTGGAAGACTAGTCAGGATCGAGGGAAAGATGAACTGAGCAAAGTACAGAGAGATCATTCGGTGAAGGTTCCGCTTCCAACAGGGCAACAAACCTAAGCACACAGCCAGCCAGAGCCCAGACTTGAACCCGTTTGAACATCTCTGGAGAGACCTGAAAATAGCTGTGCAGCAACGCTCCCCATTAAACCTGACAGAGTTTGAGAGGATCTGCAGAGAAGAATGGGAGAAACTCCCCAAATACAGGTGTGCCAAGCTTGTAGCGTCACACCCAAGAACACTCAAGGCTGTAATCACTGCCAAAGGTGCTTCAACAAAGTACTGAGTAAAGGGTCTGAATACTTATGTAAATGTGATATTAAAAATGATAAAGTATACATGTGCAATAATGTTTAAAACCTGTTTTTGCTATGTCATTATGGGGTATTGTGCGTAGATTGAGGGGAAAAACGAATAAATTTTTAGACAAATACTGTAATGTAACAAATTGTGGAAAAAGTCAAGGGCTCTGAATACTTTCAGAATGCACTGTGTATAAATATATATATATTTTTTTGAGTCTAGACAATTACTTAGGATTTCAATTTGTAGGTCAATTCAACAGGGGATATTCCATGATTCTAGATTCCCCCCAAAAGGCTGAAAGTAATAGATGAACTTTAACACTACTTTGATCAACATACTTGGAATAAGTGCATGAATTCTTAATCTGGCAGTCCATTAGCTTTGACACAACAAATACTGGGGTAAAACACAGAACTGAACAATCAGTTTGAGGACACTTTTCACAGACAATGCTGCAATCATACTCTATTTTGGTTTTTGGGAAGCTTTCCGTTTCTCTTCTCAA
The DNA here is from genome assembly GCF_002910315.2 of Salvelinus sp. IW2-2015. NCBI lineage: Eukaryota > Metazoa > Chordata > Actinopteri > Salmoniformes > Salmonidae > Salvelinus > Salvelinus sp. IW2-2015. The sequence continues at coordinate 5,595,616 of NC_036848.1, forward strand.
AGCTTGAAAAGGGTTCCATTACATGAGCAGTCAAAGACATATTCCACAGTTTAATTTAGTGGTCAGAGTTATACCCTATACACACCCAAAGAACAAGAGACAAAAAGAAAGATGGCCACCTGAGAATTCAAAAGTTGAACAAGTCCTTTTGTGATTGGGTGCCCCTGCGGTTTGGATCAGCCCAACAGTACCACTGACCATGACGCCCACATGTCAGTGACCTGTAAAACCCAAGTAATAACGAGAAGAACACAGTATTGTATGCGTTGCTGTAATTCTGAATATTTCAGTATCTAGGATCTTTTTTAGGATAGTGACAATATGATCGGCCTTAGGAATTCTAACGTTCTTTACACGATTTCATACCATTTCCTATTACCCATAAATAATTTTCCATTCACGTACACATACAACAGACAAAAGACTGTAATGCTTTGCAGGTCCTTTTCCTTGAACAAAACCTTTTTGAGAAACAAAATACATGCAATCTTTGTTGACTCAATCCGCTGTGTCTCTGTTGGTTGACCTGCTTCTGACCTTCTCAGGATGTGAAGGCACATTTGGATTCTGATTCAATCCAACGGCAATCCAGAAAATCTGTGAACATTTTACATTGCACCGTATTCCTTTTGGTGCTTGCTGAGGCTGTGCATCTGACAAAAATGTGGAGCTAATATACATAATCCTCTTAGACCCTTCCACAGTCACTGCACATGAAGGCCAGAGAGGTGTTGCAGGAAATGCTGTTATTTTCCTACAGAGTAAAGACTCTCAAATGAGACAGAGCTAACTCTATACATTCACTAATTTCAGTCACTGTGAGTTTGTGCAGATTGAACCAGACTAGAGAAACAAATGTTGCCATCTCTCTGCAGAGTGGGGTTCTGTGTGAAATATTGCTCCATTTGGACTCACATTAGTTCATGTGGGATTCCTGAACGGCATTTCCATGTCCCTTATTCTGTACCTCATGGAGGGTGCTATCTGTCCTGACTATGTCCATGTTCCCCAGGGCCTTCACTACAGTACATTATTTAGCAGTAAGAGGGTTTGTGTGCAGCACCCCAGCTCAGACTGTTTGGCTGGGTCTTTAGGAGGAAAGCAGGACTGGGCATGTGGAGGGGAGGTGGTGGGAGCTGACCCAACACTGCAGACATGAGGGCCTGTCGGGACAGTGGCAGCTAACATTGGTAGTGGATATGCTGGTGTTGGTGCACTTTCCCATCCATGTGTGAGTGGGTGTGTGTGTGGATGTCTGTGTAGATCTTTGGGTAGACTTTAGGGACCGCCAGACCGCTGCCTCCCTGGGCCAGGAGGAGCTGCTGCTGCTGGGTCATGTAGTAGCTCAGGCAGTCTTTGTCCCCGCTGGGTGGGCAGGCTGGTACCCGGGGGGGCGGGCGCTGTGAGGCGGTCAGGGCCTGAGTGGTGACCACACCTCCAGAGGAGCAGTGGCGTTTGGACTGACAGAACCACAGCAGGACAGTACCCAGGATGAACACCAACCCGGCTGGGAGGCCGATGATCACAGGCCAGGGCAGGCTGGGGGAGGTAGCTGTGGGGATGGGAGTGTGGTGAGGCTTTGGGTCTGGAGGGGAGAGAAGAGGAAATATGGGGAGTTATGAGCAGCTTGGTCAAAAGTCACTATTAAAACCTGATGGAGAATACATACAGTGTCCACTGTAATACATACAGTAGAAAATATAACCATTATTAAAACAACTTCAGTTTAACAGTTGTGGATGATGGGTGCATCACATGTTGTTTGGTTGTGAATGTGACAGGATGTTACATGGTTGTAACAGGGAGTTATAGGTAAACAGGATGTTATAATATGGTGGTAACATGGTGTTATGGGTAAACAGGGTGTTATAATATGGTGGTAACATGGTGTTATGGTTAAACAGGGTGTTATAATTGGTTGTACAGGGGTGTTATGGTTAACAGGGTTTATAATATGGTGGTAACATGGTGTTATGGTTAAACAGGGTGTTATAATATGGTTGTAACAGGGTGTTATGGTAAACAGGGTGTTATATATGGTTGTAACATGTGTTATGGGTAAACAGGGTGTTATAATATGTGGTAACATGGTGTTATGGGTAAACAGGGTGTTATAATATGGTGGTAAATGGTGTTATGGTTAAACAGGGTGTATAATATGGTGGTAACATGGTGTTATGGGTAAACAGGGTGTTATATATATGGTGGTACACATGGTGTTATGGTTAAACAGGGGTGTTATAATATGGTTGTAACCGGATGTTATGGTTAAGCACGGTGTTATATAGTTGTAACAGGGTGTTCCACTCACCTGGCAGGACAGTGAGGTAAGCACTGCGGAAGCTGTAACCCATGGTGTTGGCACCCAGACAGATGTACATCCCAGCGTCCTCCTCCTTGGCCCGGGTGATGAGCAGCTTGTTGAGGTAGGAGCCGTCTGGCCTGGACCACACCTCTCCCGTGGGCAGCACCACGAAGCCATGGTCGCCCACCTCGATGGTGGAGTTGTACTTGTTCTCGTCCCCCGGCTCCACCCTCTTCAGCCACTGAATCACCGGCTTGACGTCACTGCGGACCTTACACTGGAATGAGGTGGTACCGCCGTAGTCCACCGTGGTGTTCACCGGATGGGTGCCGGTCAGGATAGGCTTGGAATTTGTCCGCTCTATAACGGGGAAAAAATGTATAGAGCGTATTCATACTATTCAAATTAACAGAAAAGTTATTGCCATGTTCAGCACTTTCCTCTCGTTCTCTGTGCTGCGGCTAGAATAGGCTGAGGTTGAGGGAGAAAATGCCACATTTGACACAAGCAAGCACAAGTTTTATTCGCTTCCTCCTCTCCGCTTCTGGGTTTGGTAGAAACATGTGTTTTTGTAGTCAGCACACAGCTGGGATATAATGCTAAGCAGATGGTCAAGAGGAGAGAGAGAGGGAGGCTGAGGCTCACCATACCACATCAGCCCAGGATTAACCCAACCTCACAACACTCAACCAACCATTACCTACCTAAACCCAAACCCCATCCCCAAAACTCAACTATAAACCAATCTGACCAGTAAACTAGAGTTAGTACCCAACCTTCAAACTCAACCCCCTGTATTAATACCCTACTCTAACCCTAGATGGTAGCCTAGTGGTTAGAGTGTTGGGCCAGTAACCGAAAGGTTGCTGGATCGAATCCCCGAGCTGACAATGTAAAAATCTGTCATTCTGCCCCTGAGCAAGGCAGTTAACCCACTGTTCCCCGGGCGCTGAAGATGTGGATGTCGATTGAGGCAGCCCCCTGCACCTCTCTGATTCAGAGGGGTTGGGTTAAAAGCAGAAGACACATTTCAGTTGAAGGCATTCAGTTGTACAACTGACTAGGTATCCCCCTTACCCTCAATGCTAATCAAACTTCAACAATGACCCAAGCTTATAAATCAACCAAAAAACAATACATCTATACTGTAAGTAAGTGACCAAACTTACGGATGACTTCCACTTTGTATGTGGCGTTGATCTCTCCAGCCCGGTTGGAGACATGGCAGGTGTACTTCCCGCTGTTCTCAGGGGTCAGATTCTTCAGACTCAGGGTCCACTTCTTCTTACGGCCCTCGCCCACCTCCTCAGAGGTCAGCGGCTTGTTGTCCTTCAGCCACATGATGTCCGGACGAGGGTTCCCACTGGCCGTGCACTTCAGCCGCACTGAGCTGCCCACCGGCCGGGCGATCACGCGCTTCCTCATCTTGGCTGGCTGCGTGAAGCGTGGTCGGACTGCGATCAAAGAAAGGGTTGTTTACGAAATAGTGTTGTTGAGAAAAAGGATAAACTTCACAGGATCAGTTTATAATGGTATGCACAATGCACACCAGACAGCTATTAAATATCGCAATGAATCACGCTGGAGGACTTTGAAAATAATTAACGTTGAGTATGTTTGTTTGACAACGTTATTTTTCTAACACTGAACAAATAAATATTAAGGGTATGTTGTGGGGCTTCCATTTGGGGTCAAACAGTATTTCTAGTGTGGCGGCACTATTCAGCATAACATAACCCGCCAAGGGTCACGTTGACAAAACCAACACTTTCCCCTTTAAAGTTTCACTCAGCAGTTGTATCTGAACTGTGTCGAGGCAGGGTCAACATGAGAAAAGAAAATACAATAGTGGACTCCAGTTTGATACGACTGGTCAAAGGGGGCAGCCAACAGAGACAGAGGGGAGAGGATGGAATATTTCCCCAATCACACTTCATTCAAATAGCCTGCTCTCTGGCCTGACAGAGGTAATTACCCAAGCAAACAGCACCCTGCTGGTGAGGGGGGGGGGGGGGGGGGCAGGGCAGCACACACAGGGCAGAGTGGTGCCAGGTGTGGCCAGACACACTAGAACTACACCCCCCCCCTCTAGAGACTGGGCCACACCATACCCATCACTAAGACAATGCCCTGTTTTCTAAATGATCTAGGGTCAGATGAAACCAGAGATAAACGTCAGAGAGAGGGAGACAGTGCTCAGTGTCTTACCCAGTTTCCCTGAGAGGTCAGTGGGGTATTCTGGGTCTCCTGCTGTTCCTGCTCCGTCCCTCCCAGTGCTGGCGTCCTCTACAGAAAGAGAGAGAGAGACAGACAGACAGATAGAGTTAGCATAGCATCAGTGTCAGTGGGAAATAACATCCTCCCAGTGATAAAACAGTTTTATAATTCACAGCTCTAGCAGTGATCCAATATGCTCTAATGTCTCTGTGGATGTAGTAGTGGGATTAGGCCAGAACCAGAATCCAGCCTGAAGTAACATGGGATGATGAAGACCACAGATCATCTCTGTGACTGGTCCTGCTCAAGGCTTTGTTCTGCCACCCCCCTCCTCACTCCAGGAGACACAGAGTGATGGACTAACAATGATGAGTCAATGCTAAACAGATCGGCCATACTGAACGTCATGAAACCACTTCAAGATGTGGACATATTCTGAGGAGCCGTTCATCAGAGATGCAAGAATCAGACGTTACATCAGGTAGGACTGGGTAAACCAATGCCAACTTGTCAAAACTGATAAGTGACTGATCTATTCTCAGTGGCTATATGTGCTAATATTGGCCTGGCTGGCCTGCGCTGAAGAAAAATCTGATGCTTGTGAAAAGAGCGAGCCAAGAACAGTCTTGGACCACCTGCGGGTGCCACATGCATTGATTTGGAGCCAACGTCTTTGAATTCAGCCATTTGGACTGAGAATATATTTTAAATGCAAATAGAAGAAAATGAAGACAGCATCCTGTTGGCTCTTTTTGTGCAGTGCTGGATGGTTGTATCTGACGAACTGGTAACCTGAGTTGCTGGATGGTATTCTGCTTACACCACGCTCTCCCCTGCTCCTCCCTCCAACTCCAACACATGACCGGCATGTTCAGAGCTGGCAGTTCTTTGAAGCCGGCGGCAGGACAGTTTGATCTCAAAGAATACATGGTTAAGCACTCTTACAGTACTGGGCCTCCAAAAGAGAGGAGAGGAGGGGAGAGGAAGAGGTGAAAAGGTGTGGGGAATAGAAGAGAGGAGGGGAGTGGAGGAAGAGAGGGAAAGAAGGGAGAAAGAGGAGAGAGGAAGGGGAGAAGAGAGGAGAGGAAAAGTAGAGAGGAAGAGGAGGAGAGGAAGAGAAGAAAGGAGAGAAAGAGGACGAGGAGAGAGGAAGAAGAGAGGAAGAGAGAGGAAGAGAAAATAGGTTATGAGAGGAAGAGGAGAGAGGAAGAGGATAGGAAGAGAGAGGAAGAGAAGAGAATATAGGAAATGAGAGGAAGAGGAAAGAGAAAGAGGGGGAGTGTAACGTTCGTCGTCTGAAGATGAGGAATCATCGGACCAAAGCGCAGCGTGGTAAGTGTTCCTGTTAATTTATTAAAACAGAACACTAAACAAAATAACAAAGAGAATGAACGAAACGAAACAGTCCTGTCTGGTACAGACACAAAACAACTACCCACAAAACACAGGTGGGAAAAGGCTACCTAAGTATGGTTCTCAATCAGAGACAACGATAGACAGCTGCCTCTGATTGATAGAACCGGACACCCGGCCCGAAAACACCACAGAAAAATAGAGGAAACATAGAAAACCAAAACAATATTAACAGGTAGAGATGCCCACCCCAACTTCACGACCCTGACCAAACCATAAATAGAAGAACACATCAAACAAGGATCTCTAAGGTCAGGCGTGACCAGCTACCCCCCCCACGCCCCCCCAGAAGTTATGCGGAACTCCTGGCCGCAAAACAACATAAAACATATCCTACAAGAGAGAAGGAGTCTGTGAGTGGCTCATGCTATCCGTGGTGGTGGCGGGCTCTGGGTGGTTGGGTACGTGGACCCTCCTGCTCCACCTGGAGGCTTGGCCCACCTTATGTGTGCGCCTTCTTTGGATAAGACCAGGAGGGGACCCTCCGCCGCCCGACCCCAGACTGAAGGGACCCTCGCAGCAAGGACCCCGAGACAGGTTAGCAAGGGCGCTCTTCTGGGGCGGGGCTCCGGACAGAATGAGGCGTACTCTGCGCTCCGGACAGGAGGGCGACTCTGGCGGCTCCGGACAGGAGGGCGACTTTGGCGGGCTCCGGACAGGAGGGCGGACTCTGGGGCTCCGAGACAGGAGGGCGACACGGGCGACTCTGGACAGGAAGGCGACTCTGGCGGCTCCGGACAGAGAGAGGGCGACTCTGGCGGCTCCGGACAGGAGGGCGACTCTGGCGGCTCGCGGAAGGAGGGGCGACTCTGGGCAGGCTCCGGACAGGAGGGCGACTTGGCGGCTCCGGACAGGAGGGCGACTCTGGCGGCTCCGGACAGGGGGGCGACTCTGGCGGCTCCGGACAGGAGGGCGACTTGGCGGCTCCGGACAGGAGGGCGACTCTGGCGGCTCCGGACACAGGAGGGCGACTCTGGCGGCTCCGGACAGGAGGGCGACTCTGGTCGGGGCTCCGGACAGGAGGGCGACTCTGGCGGCTCCGGACAGGAGGGCGACTGGCGGCTCCGGACAGAGGGGCGACTCTGCGGCTCCGGACAGGGGGGACTCTGGCGGCTCCGGACAGGAGGGCGACTCTGGCGGCTCCGGACAGGCGACTCTGGCGGCTCCAGCGACAGGAGGGCGACTCTGGCCGGCTCACGGCAGCCAGGAGGGCGACTCTGGCAGCTCCGGACAGGAGGGCGTCGCTGGAGGGTCCGGACTGAAGGGCGTCGCTGGGTCCGGACTGGAGAGCGACTTGGAGGGAGGAGACGCAGAGACAGCCTGGTGCGTGGGGCTGCCACAGGGCCCACCAGGCTGGGAGACCTACAGGAGGCCTGGTGCGTAGAGGAGGCACCGGATGAACCGGGCTGTGGGGGAGCACTGGAGCCCTGGTGCGCAGCCTTGGCACCACTCCTCCAGGCTGAAAGCCCACTTTAGCCCGGCCCCTCCAGAGTGCAGGCACAGGTCGAACCCGGGCTGTGGGGGAGCACTGGAGATCTGGTGCTTAAACTCACACCTCTCCCTTAGGCTCAATGCCCACTTTCGCCCGGCACGGGCGAAGCGCAGGCATAGAACGAACTGCACCCTCCCAGCCGCCCGGAGACACAGTACTCAGACCGGCGCGAGATACCCTGGGCCGAAACGGCGCACCGGAGACCAAACGCGCTGAGCTGGCACAATCCGCCCTGGTTGGATGCCCACTCTCGCATGGCACTTGCGGGGGACTGGCATATAGCATCCGGGCTATGAGCGCACACTGGAGACACCGTGCGCCTAACCGCATAACACGGTGCCTGACCAGTATCACGCTGCTTTTGGTAAGCATGGGGAGTTGGCTCAGGTCTATCGCCTGACTCTGCCAATCTCCCCGTGTGCCCCCCCCCAAACAATTTGGCACACGGGCACACGCTGCCTCTCGTGCCTGCGTGCGCTGCCCTGCCTCATATCGCCGCGCTCAGCTTTCGCCGCCTCCAGTTCTTCTTTTGGGCAGTGATATTCCCCAGCCTGTCTCCAGAGGGTCCCTTACCGGTCCAATATCTCCTGCCCAAGTCCAGGTTAGTCCTGAACCCTTCTGACATGGCCATCCATTTACCACTTTCTTGCATATGGTCGTTTGGTAATAAGGGTGGGTGGTGGGTAGTTCTGTAACGTTCGTCGTCTGAAGATGAGGAATCATCGGACCAAAGCGCAGCGTGGTAAGTGTTCATGTTAATTTATTAAAACAGAACACTAAACAAAATAACAAAGAGAATGAACGAAATGAAACAGTCCTGTCTGGTACAGACGCAAAGACAGAAAACAACTACCCACAAAACACAGGTGGGAAAAGGCTACCTAAGTATGGTTCTCAATCAGAGACAACGATAGACAGCTGCTTCTGATTGAGAACCACACCCATATACAAGTATAAACACCATGGGACCACGCAGCCGTCATACCGCTCAGGAAGGAGACGCATTCTGTCTCCTAGAGATGAACGTACTTTGGTGCGAAAAGTGCAAATCAATCCCAGAACAACAGCAAATGATCTTGTGAAGATGCCGGAGGAAACAGGTACAAAAGTATCTATATCCACAGTAAAACGAGTCCTATATCGACATAACCTCAAAGGCCGCTCAGCAAGGAAGAAGCCACTGCTAATTACAGTAATATACACTCCATGTCCGACAGTAATTACAGTAATATACCCTCCACATCCTACAGTAATTACAGTAGTATACCCTCCATGTCCTACAGTAATTACAGTAATATATCCTCCATGTCCTACAGTAATTACAGTAATATACCCTCCACATCCTACAGTAATTACAGTAGTATACCCTCCATGTCCTACAGTAATATACCCTCCATGTCCTACAGTAATTACAGTAAAATATTCTCCATGTTCTACAGTAATTATAGCAATATACCCTCCATGTCCTACAGTAATATACCCTCCATGTCCTACAGTAATATACCCAACATGTCCTACAGTAATTACCATAATACCCTCCATGTCCTACAGTAATTACAGTAAAATATCCTCCATGTTCTACAGTAATTACAGCAATATACCCTCCATGTCCTGCAGTAATATACCCAACATGTTCTACAGTAATTACAGTAATATACAGTCCATGTTCGACAGTAAGTACATGAATATACCCTCCATGCACAACAGTAATATACCCTCCATGTCCTACAGTAATTACAGTAATATACCCTCCATTAGCCTTCTGATATACAGTATATCCAAACAGCATGGCTGCAGAAAATCAGCCTTCACCCGTTGCGGCCCGCCCATCAAAAACTCTTCCTGATTCATAGAAAGTCAAACAAAGACATGCAGTATAAGGGGAGTCAGGTTTCTCAATAAAACAAACTCCCTTTCCCCTTTCTTCTGGGGAAAATGGCACAACAGAGTGCTACATTTCACACATTCACTGACTGGGTGCCCTGTGACAGGCCTGTTTGTGTAACCCCACAGTGTATTTGTTTTAATGTCTGCAGAGTAGCTAGGCGGCAGCTCTGGAGGGCCCGGTGCTCAGTCCTCCGAAATATGAAGTCCTGTGTTAGTGTAGGCCTCTGTTTTCCAACAGGGTCATGTCCTTCAGTCATTTTTATTCAGAGACATTGGATCTCAGTCTGGACAGTCTAGTCTGGTAGCGAGAGGGTGGGTGGGTCAGTGTCTACTGTCCTCTCTTATTCACTGGCCAAGCCTAACTCTTCACAGTTCAATTGTGGCTTGAACCCCTCAGAACAACATGTTTTAGATTGATGTACAAGGCCAGATAATAAAATGGTTGGACAGAATATTACCCCAAACTAAACACCCAGATCTAAACAAATAATATTTCTCCCAAAACCACGCTAATTACTCTGTCATCTTCTCTGCTTTTTGAGCAGCAACTAGTGTGTGAAACCCGAGAGGGACTGTTATTCCAGCTCCACACACAAAGACTTAGCTCCAGAGGATTGACAGTGTGCAATGCTAGCTACAGCCTTCACCCCCAGCTCTCTTGAGAATCTGATTTACACAATTCCAGGGCCTAGCTTATGGAAACCATTACCATTTGGTGCTGTTACACAGGTCTGTATTAACGACTGTCTCTAAACGGAGGGGGAGATTTACGAGCAGTGGCGTTACTACATTACCTAGTGCCACTGCACCCGTACAAAGGAATGAATAACACAGAGAGGCCGACAGATTAACCTGTTGAGGATATTTACAGTCAAACATTTTTAACATTTTCAAAGTTCATTAAACATTACTGATTCGGCGCTATTAAGATGTTGACATTTCACAACATTTCCTGAGTGGGTGAGTTTTAATTGGTTTTAATGGCCAGACTATGTATGCTTGGCTTGCATTGCCTAAGAACTCAATTCGCAGAGGCCCTCCACAAATCCTTTTCATCTCCCTTTTTGTAGAGCGAGTGTCTTCAACATGAAAGAGACATGAAACTAGAGTGAATCTTTTTAAACATTCTTTTTCACTAAGCTGTCCACCTAATAGTTGCTCCTTTGAAAGTTATTTTAGACTGAGCCAAGGCAACAACGTTTATGACTAATACTATTTACTAAATGTGATTACGCATTGCAATTTCTGAGCTATATGAACAAATATGAACATGCTTAAACTGTGAATTGTTCTGTGAATAGTTTCCAGCTTTCAGACCATTCCATAAGGTAATCCATCTGCATGTGCCGATTACCCAGGATGCCTTGCTCTCTGGCAGGGGTCCACGGTGAGGAATTGCAGGGCAGATTTAGGGAGGCCTTATTCTGTCGAGCAGAGGACTGACCCGGCATTAAGCATTTCCTCTTCTCTTTTAGGGATTACCGGCACAGAGGGGGGAACGACTTGGACCACGCGACTTCCTGCCTCAGTCCAGGGTTCTCTGGAACCTCAGCACCAGGAGAGTCCGAGGGTCAAAACTAGCCACAATCTGGCCTTCTGGTCTGACTCCTGGTCTATCTGTTCTGGACCCACTATTCTATATGAGTCTGGACCCAGTACCACTGTCCTATGAGTCTGGACCCAGTACCACTGTCCTATGAGTCTGGACCCAGTACCACTGTCATATGAGTCTGGACCCAGTACCACTGTCCTATGAGTCTGGACCCAGCTGCTCTGAAGCTCCCCTGCAACAGCCAGGAGCTGCCAACTGACACGTAGGTCGATGTCTAAGGGGTTTGTCAACAAATGAACAGCTACAGCACTAGCAAGAAATAGCGCAATGTTCGTATGATAAGTCCATTGTCCAGAATGCAATGTATTTAAAAAGCATATGAATGTGAAACAGATAGGTTCGGGATGGGTTCCATTTAATCAAAACAACATGATACAGATGTACCTACATCAGTATCTGGAGAAACATTCTGAGAGCCAGTCTAGTTCAACATGGCAGTGGTTCAGTCAGGAATGGGAACTTAAGCAATAGCTAACACTTTTCCTTACTCAGACTGTTAGGGACCCCAAGATAAACACCTGCTATTATAAGAAGTCATTCGAACCCCCTAAAACACCACAGTATATGTCCCTTCTAAATTCAGAAACAAACCGAGCAGTTCAGCAACAGATTCAGCTCTCTATGTTCAAAGTCAACACTAACAGACAAGTATTTCAGTGATTTCTACTGCGATCTTTCAGACAAAAGAAAAACACAGCTTACGTGTGTGTGTGTTTGTAACTCCAAGCAGAGCTCTGTACTTCCTCACGTCGGTTTGATCTCCTGCCATCAACGGGCTCTGTAGTCTAACTGTGGTCACCTGTGTGAGGGGAAGGAAAGAGGACCTGCTGCACCTCAGGTTCCAGTGTGTACAGAGTCCCGTGGGCCGCCGTGTTCAGCACACACAGCTGGGACGCACACACACACTGTCCTTGACTGTCATTCTCTGGAGAAAAATATCCTTTTGTTGTTCCACTTATGGTAAGAGAATGGAAGCTGTTTTTGGTGTGCCGTGCATACTCTGTAAAACTAGGCCACTGGTCAGTGTCTCCCTGACATACCCTGTCAGAACCACTTTGGGCTTGTGGTTTCTATACCTGGCAGTGTTGGAGGGTTGCTCTGTGTGTGGAAGAGAGAAGCAGCAGGTATAACCACTAGGGGGAGGTAATGTCTGATTAGGCATCATTCAGTCTCCTGGTATTAGTGAGAGGAAGAAATCCACCTATAGTAGTGTAGATCAGCGGTTCCAACCAGGCGTACTAGGACCCCTGGGGGATACATGGCCTATCCACAGGGGGTACTTGAGAAGACTCATGAGACCATAGACCTACTGGTAAAATGCACAAGGGGGTACTTCAGTGGTACTCCGGGCAGAGCAACATTCAGTTGGTTGTACAGTAACTGATAAAGGTAGGGAACCACTGGTTAAGATGGCTAAACACTTTCCAATTTTGTCTGGTATTTGCATTGCGATAAAGCTGCTCTCACTACACTTGAAGTTAATAAGAATACGATTTTAGATCGCGAAAACGTCTATCATACATGTCAGGTGTCAATACTGGCCGATGTCATAACGCGGGAGGTTGACTTCTCTCGAATGAGCCATTGATCATATTTTTTGCTATACTCCTACCTAGATAAATTTGTAATTTAACAGAGGGTCTACCACATTTCTCCTATTCGTCTGCCTTTTCAGTCCAGGGTGCATTGCATGGCCGTTGCGAATGTCAGACTCCATTCTGCGAGGCACATAGATCTGCAGGTTGGCCATGGTGAGATTGTAGACTCCTAAACTGATAGTGCAGTTTGTTTAGGCCATTTTACAGCTAGCTAGCTACTTCACATGCTGATATTGACTTTGGTATTATTTTGTGTAGCTACGTTTGATAGTTTGCTAGCTAGCTAGCCAGCCCATAGAGAGGGTATTGCATTGTGGCTTTTGTGGTCAACTTGAGCTGCAACTGATTTCCACAATGTTGCTACCAACCTTATTATAATGACAAAAAATATTGTTTGCACATATTTAACACTCCAAATTATAGGAATTTGTGGTTTTGGATGGATTTATTCTTTATCATAGTTCAAATACACAGTATGATTAATGTTTAATGTGATGGATCTTTTGTCATGAAACATTGCAAACCAATTCCTATTCACTATTGAAATGTGCTATACCAGGGTTACTGTTAAGTTTCTCTATCTATTACTTTAATGTATCTTTAAATGGTAATGGAACGCTATCGTACTCTGCTGAACAATTTGGAATTGATGGTGCGGTTGATTGTTGAGATGAACATTTTGAAAATGAATATAAAGAACAGATCCTTGGAGCATGAACATTACTAAGTACAAATATAATGTCAACATTCGCTAAAATAACATATCTGAGTACAAGTGGTCCATCCAGTTGCTCATAAATGTCAAGTGCGATGCATTTTATAAGTTCTGAAACCTGCAGTTAGTATCATGTTCTGTGTATATCCGTACTAAAATGACTTTTTTTGTTCACTGTTCAAACCTTGGTTTCTGCCTCACTTGGAAAGCACATTTCCCTCATGCCGGTGTGCAGGGGCTGCTTCATATCATGTTAACACTTCATTTACTCAGGGTCACGTATGAAAGCCAAATATTTGCCTAAAATGGGTTTATGGGTGGACTGGAGAAGATACAATGGAACGCTGAACCCCCCCAAATTAGGATGATGGACTGATCCAACCCCCTCACATTAGGATGATGGACTGATCCAACCCCCTCACATTAGGATGATGGACTGATCCAACCCCNATCCAACCCCCTCACATTAGGATGATGGACTGATCCAACCCCATCACATTAGGATGATGGACTGATCCAACCCCCTCACATTAGGATGATGGACTTATCCAACCCCCTCACATTAGGATGATGGACTGATCCAACCCCCTCACATTAGGATGATCTGTCCAGGCAGGTCCCACATGGATTCACTTCAAGGAGGGAACCGACTGGATTCCACCTCACATGCCTGTCTGTCTGTCTTACAGGAGCCTCTCACTAACACCAAAGAGGACAGTGCACATGGGGAAGGGACACACTTATGTCCACACAGGTCTATCTCGATTTCATTTAGTCTCTAGCTATGCTTTTGTTCAGTTTAACTTTTTATTCTCTGAGTTGTAAGAGCAGCCCTCCTAAGACATATCTGAGGGGAAGTGAAATTAGGAGATTCACAGTTGTCTTCGGAGGTGGTCGCTGCCTGCGACGTGTGTCTCTGTCTCTTCTCTTCCACTCTCCCGCTCATCATCCCAGCTGCTTCAGTGTAACTCTAGCAAACATCAAGGCCAAGACGGGGCTTTACAGAATTAACATATCTCACATATTGATCGCCCCACGCTCCCTTTGAAACCGACACTCCCGCTCTTGCACTTTGAACTCCCTCTCTCCAGTTCCGTCCAAATCATTTCAACATATAAAGGCTCCGTAAAAGCAATAGGGTTCAGGTTTGAGGTTCCTGTTACGGAGAAATGAAAGTTAATTCAGAAAAGCAGGGAACATATATTGACATCGCCCTACATCTAACATAAGGTTAAGAAGATGGGTAATATACAGGACATGGATATTATTACAAATCATATTGATACAAACTGCAGCCTGCCAAACAACAAACAAAAGCCCAAAACACTGCCAAAACACTTTTACAGATTGTTTACACTTATTTTATGTGCATGGACAAAACACAGATAAACAGTCTGTACTACACTGTACTATAAAACCCTTTGTGGAATGTGAGACTACCTTATGCAACCCATACTACAAAGTCAACAGTCAGCCAAAAACTGAAGCCTTAGGTTAAAAAAACCTGTCATCTTTCACTGTGTCGAGGTTCCTGCTGACAGTGTCCCTTTGACAAATAAACGTTTACAGCAAAACACTAACTTATACTTTTTACTGTTCTACATCATTCGACTATTCCATACATTATTAAGAGGAGGAGATGAGGGCTGAGTGAACTCTACTTTGTGGTTTGTGCTTGACTTGGTACAACATGTTTATAAAGCCTAACTAATTGACTTTCCACCATATGACAGCTTTCATCCCTCTCCCAGACATGTATAGCACATCCTGAAGGAGTATCACTTAGATCTTACAAATCACACAGTGGAAGCTACAAACCACATCAACACAGAGTTTCCACTCAAGGAGAATGTCTTTGCCACGCTGGCTGACATACCCTCATAAACTATGGTAAATCTCTGAAGAACGCAAACGTCTGCAGTTGAAATGAATTGAGAATGATTACAGTGAATGGTACGTGGGTATAGAGAACGTTTTGAAATGCGCTCAGGTCAGAAGAATGTAAAAACAAGCCTTCATCCCCGTTGACACAAGCTATCACTTTCAACACAGCGTCCTGCTGATCAAACTGACGCCTGATAGCCAAGGCGCCGGGGAATGATTCCTATGTTTGTGTAACAAACTAACTAAAAGGGGTAATTGCAAAGCTATACTCATACCCAGATACGGCCTGGTAAAGGGAGACCATTATATCAACATTAGAAATAAAAAGTAGCTGAATTCTGAAATCATGCTGATTAACTGAAACAAGTTCATATTAACTGAAACAAGTTTTCCATCTTGTTTGGCCTTCTAATGGAACGTGATCGTTGTTTTAAGTCTCTCTTCTCTTATAAAGGAGACAAAAAGATTGAAAAGATTAAAAGATTAATTTATCGGGAGAATCTGCACATGAACAATAGCAGACAAGAGGAAAGTCAGACACTTCATTGTCACGTCCTCATTACTGATCAAAGTGATGCTCGTGGTTCTTGGGCAATTCTAGAGGGACAAACATTTCTCAAAAACACAGGAGTACCAAAAATGAACATTATGCAGAACTGCTGGACAAAGGCTTGTGAAACTTCAAAATTAATATTTTGTTTGCAACGTACTCTTTCTTCAAACATGTCTTTACGATCCACACTACACTTGCTATGCCTATTCCCCCCATCCACACTCCACTTGCTAGGCATATCCCCCCCATCCACACTCACTTGCACAAAACGGAAAGGCAGAAAAAAAAAAACAGCAACCACTATAGGCCTATATCCCCCATCCACACTCCACCTATGCTATGACCTATTCCAGCCCATGCCACACTCGCCTTGCATGCCTATTCCCCCATCCACACTCACTTGCTATGCCTATTCCCCATCGCACACTACACTTGCTATGCCTATTCCCCATTCACACTTTATACCTATTCCCATCCACACTCCACTTGCATGTCTATTCCCCCATCCACACTACCACTTACTATGGCGTATTCCACCATCCACACTCCACTTTGCTATACCTATTCCCCCATCCACACAAATGCTATGCCTATTGTCCTCTCCACACTCCACTTTATGCCTATTCCCCATCCACATCCACTTGCTACCGTATCTTTCCCCATCCACACTTGCTATGCCTAATTCCCCCATCCACACTCCACTTGCTAGCCTATTCCCCCATCACAATCACTTGCGTGCTATCTATTCCCCCATCACACTCCACTGCTTTGGCTATTCCCCCATTCACACTGCCATGCCTATTCCCCACATCCCACTCGCACTTTTGCTATGCCTATTCCCGCATTCACACTTGCTATACCTATTCCCCATCCACACTTCCACTTGCTATGTCTTCCCCCATCACACTCCACTTACTATGCGTATTCCACAATCCACACTCCATTTGCTATACTATTCCCCCCCATCCACAATGCTATGGCTATTCCACCACCCCACTCCACTTGCTAACCTATTCCCCATCCACACTTGCTATCCTATTCCTCCATCCACACTCCACTTCTATGTCATATTCCCCCCATCCACACTCCACTTGCTATGCCTATTCCCCCGCATCCACCACTTGCTCTGCCTATTCCCCCATCCACACTCCACTTGCTATGCCTATTCTCCCCATCACATTCACTTGCTTGCCTATCCCCATCACAACTAGCTTCTGCCTATTCCCCCATCCACACTTCTTGCTATGCCATTCCCCCATCCACACTTGCTCTGCTATTCCCCATCCACTCACGTTGCTATGCCTATTCCCCCATCCACACTTCACTTGCTATGCCTATTCCCCCCATCCACACCTTGCTCTGCCTATTCCCCCATCCACGTCACTTGCTATGCCTATTCCCCATCCACACACTCCTGCCTATGCCCCCATCCACACTACTTGCTCTGCTATTTCCCCCCATCCACACTTTGCTATGCCTATTCCCCCTATCCACACTCCACTTGCTACTGATCTATTCCCCCCATCCACACTCCATTTTGCTATACCTATTCCCCCATCCACACTTGCAATGCCTATTCCTCCCATCACACTCCACTAGCTATGCCTATTGCCCCATACACACTCCACTTTGCTATGCCTATTGCCCCCCTCCACACTTCATATAATGATTGCCCTATCACACTGCTATGCCATTCTCCCCCCTCGCACACTCACTTGCTAGCACCTATTCCTTTTCAACTCCACAATTGCTATGCCTATTCCCCCATCCACACTCCACATGCTATGCCTCTACCCCATCCACACTCCAACTTGCTACTGCCTATTCCACCCCTCCACCACTCCACTTTGCTATGCCTATGTCCCATGCCACACTAAACTGCTACACCTTTGTCCCCATCACACATTGCTCTGCCTAGTCCACCCCTCACACTCCACATTGCTATGCTATTGTCCCATCCACACTAAACCTTGCTACACCTATTGCCCCACTGCACACATTGCTGCCTAGTCCCCCTCCACACTCCACTTGCTATGCCGATATTGTCCCCATCCACACTAAACTTGCTACACCTATTGCCCCCACTTGCACTTGCTCTGCCTAGCCACCCCTCACACTCCACTTGCTATCTGTTGCCCCCTATGCACACTTCCATTGCTAGCCTATCTCCCCCTCTTCCACACTCCAACTCTTGCTATTGCCTATTCCCCCCATCACACTCCATTGCTATGCCTATTCCCCCACCACACTCCACTTGCTATTGCTTTCCCCCATCCACACTTAACTATGCTATTCCCCCCATCCACAATTGACTATGCCGTATTCCCCCATCCACACTTCACTATGGCGTATTCCCCCCATCCACACTTTATCTAGGTTTCCCCCCCATCCACACTTGCTATGCAATTCCCCCCCATCCACACTTACATGCTATTCCCCCATCACACTTGCTATGCCAATTCCCCCCCTGCACACTTAGCTCTGCCTAGTCCACCCCCCACATCCACTTGCTAATGCCTATTGTCCCACATCCACACACTCCCACTTAGCTATGCCTGTTGCCCCCTATGCACACTCCATTGTGCTAACTAATTCCCCCATCCACACCTCCACTTGCTATGCCTATCCCCCCATCCACACTCCACTTGCTATGACCAATTCCCCCATCCACACACCATAGCTATACCTATTCCCCCATCCACACTCACTTGCTATGCCAATTCCCCCCATCCACACACCACCTAGCCTCATACACTCTTCCCCCATCCACACTCCACTTGCTATGCTATTCCCCCCCATCCATACTATGCGTATTCCCCCCATCCACACTTACTATGCCTGTTCCCCCATCCACACTTCTGCGTTTCCCCCCATCCACACTCTCACTAATGCGTATTCCCCCCCATCCACACTACTGCTAATGCCCAATTCCCCCCATCCACCACTCCACTTGCTATGCCTATTCCCCCATCCACACTACTGCGTATTCCCCCCATCCACACTTACTAATGCACGGTTCCCCCCATCCACACTTACTATGCGCTATTTCCCCCCATCCACACTTACTATGCGTATTCCCCCCCATCCACACCTTTACTATGCCTGTCCCCCCCATCACAACTTACATGCGTATTCCCCCCATCCACACTTACTATGAGTATCCCCCCCCCATCCACACTTACTATGCGTATTCCAGCACCCATCCACACTTACTATGCGTATTCCCCCCATCCACAATTACTATCGTATTCCCCCCATCCCACACTTACTATGCTATTCCCCCCACACCACACTACTATCGTATTCCCCCCATCCACACTTATATGCTTCCCCCCCATCACACTACTACTGCGTTATTCCCCCCCATCACACTTACTATGCGATTCCCCCCCATCCACACTTACTATAGCTGTATTCCCCCATCCACCACATGTATTCCCCGCATTACTATGCGTATTCCCCCCATCCCACTATACTTGCCATTCCCCCCATCCACACTTACTATGCGTTTCCCCCCCATCCACACTTACTATGCGTATTCCCCCATCCACACTTACTATGGCGTATTCCCCCCCATCCACACTTACTATGCGTATTCCCCCATCCACAACTTACTATGCCTGTTCCCCCCCATCCAAACAATACTATGCGTATCCCCCCCATCCACACTTACTATGCGTATCCCCCATCACAATTGCGTCATCGACCCCACCACAGTTACACCACGTACCCGCCACAGCACACGAGAGTCGATCCCAGCCAACAACTGAAACAATACAGGACATGTATTCCCCCCCCAGTCCACACTTACTATGCGTATTCATCCCCCATCCCACCACTTACTCATGCGTTTCCCCCCCATCCACACTTACTATGCGTATTCCCCCCCATCCACACTTACTATGCGGTTCCCCCCATCACATTACTATCGTATTCCCCCCCATCACACACTTACTATGCGTATTCCCCCCCATCCACACTTACTAGCGTATGCCCCCCATCCACACTTCACTTGCTATTCCCCCCCATCACACTTACTATGCGATTCCCCCCATCCCACTACTATGCGTATTCCCCCCATCCACACTTACTATGCGTATTCCCCCCCATCCACACGTACTATGCGTATTCCCCCATCCACACTTACTATGCGTATTCCCCCCATCCACACTTACTATGCTTTCCCCCCCATCCACACTTACTATGCGTATTCCCCCCCATCCCACCACTTACTATGCTTTCCCCCCCATCCACACTTACTATGCGGATTCCCCCTCCACTCCACATCATCACTACTAGCTTTCCCCCCTCCCACTACATGCGTATTCCCCCCCATCCACATTTACTATGCGTATTTCCCCCATCCACACTTACTATGCGTATTCCCCCCCATCCACACTTACTATGCGTATTCCCCCCCATCCACACTTACTATGCGTATTCCCCCCCATCCACACTTACTATGCGTATTCCCCCCATCCACACTTACTATGCCAATCCCCCCAATCCACACTTTATGCGTATCCTCCCCCATCCACACTACTATGCGTATTCCCCCCCATCACACTTACTTTGCGTATTCCCCCCATCCACACTTACTATGCGTATTCCCCCCCATCCACACTTACTAGCTATTCCCCCACTCCACACTTACTATGCGTTCCCCCCCATCACACTTACTATGCGTATTCCCCCCCATTCACACTTACTATGCGTATTCCCCCCCATCCACACTTACGATGCGTATTCCCCCCATCCACACTTACTATGCGTATTCCCCCCCATCCACTTACTATGGTATTCCCACCATCACACCTTACTATGCAGTATTCCCCCCATCCACACTTACTATGCGTATTCCCCCCATCCACACTTACTATGCGTATTCCCCCCATCCAACACTACTATGCGTATTCCCCCCCATCCACACTACTATGCCTTTCCCCCCCATCCACACTTACTATGCGTATTCCCCCCCATCCACACTTCTATCCGTATTCCCCCATCCACACTTACTATGCGTATTCCCCCCCATCCACACTTACTCATGCGTATTCCCCCCCATCCACACTTCTATGCGTATTCCCCCCCATCCACACTTACTATGCCACTCCCCCACATCCAACACTTACTATGCCATTCCCCCATTCACACTCCAGCATATATGCCTATTGCCCCCCATCCACACTTGCTATGTCTATTCCCATCCACACTCTACTTTGCTATGCCTATTCCCCCCATCCACACTCTACTTTGCTATGCCTATTCCCCCCCATCCACACTCCACTTCTTTCTTTTCTATTCAGGTTGGACCACTGCAGAGGTTGGGATGATAATCACCCTGCGGAATCACAAAGGAAACCAAGCAGAGGAAACAAAAAATACTTCTAATGAGAAAAGATTCCTTCATCATACAACCTAGCCGCTGCAGAGAACCTATTATGGGCCTTTTAAAGTGGGGGAACTCAGGGTAGTGTGTGGCTGCTGACTCAAAGGAGGACAAGTCCCTCCCTCTGTGGGCCAAGCCCTCAGGGAACAATAGTGGACAATCTTAATCCCCAGTACCACATAATGAGCTGTAAGCTTTCCTTTCAGCACAGAAATGTCTCCCTGCTTACCGCTCTAATCACAGACAAATGCCCTTGTCCCATTCACAGGCCTGAAAACCTTGTTCTTTCCTGCACCTCTCAGCTAACCCTCGTCACTCGCTCCGTTTTTAAGTGTTGATGAAGTTTGAGTGCTGGACGACCCGTGAGAATGGATGGATGGGACCTCATTTCTCGTTGCATTGGATGGCTCTTGTTGAGATGCTTTCCATGTTTTGATGGGTCGGCATCTGCTTAGATGTTGAGAGGCTTTTTGTTGATGTGAGATTCTCACTGTGCTATCATGTTGGTGAGGAAGGCCCATGTTGGAGATGTGGTCTACGAGAGGACAAATCACCAATCTCGTTCCCTCATTATTCCCAGCGAGCCGCTACACATGTTCAGAATGACTTATTAAGAACGAAAAAGACATAGCATGCTAACTGCATGAGAAATGTTAATGCTTTCATTGAGAATTTCAGTCAAAACTGTGGGTTGGCTACTTAAGTTCCATTAGGGAGCATTTGTGCGAGCTTGACTTACTCTGGCCCACAGTTTAACACATACAACACCGCCTCTAGCCTAAAACAGAGCTTGACTTAAGGCGTCCGCATGTTGTGTTAGATCTTTTAATCAACTTAAGGTCTTGTGAACATAACATGTTTTGCACTTCTGTTGGCTATTTATGGCCTGTGGGCCTCATTGACCTGAGCTCATACAACTTGTTGTAGAGTAAAAAAAGCCTAATGTATGGATTATTTTGACTATAACACATACTCAGATGAAACATATTGTGCTATTTACCACAGACTAATTTGTGTCAAAGTTTAACAAGGACTCTCTCCTCCTCACCAGTGTCATGATCAAAGATATGATCAAGACCCTCACATACACTATATAATTTGGTCATTGTGCTGCCACAGAATTAATTGTGAGCATGGCCTCAAAAAAGCATTATATACCAGAGCTGTGAGAAAACTTCAATATATTATTGAAACAATGTTGCGATTGTTTGTGAGAATGCCAACAGGTGTGGAAAGATTATATTGGGGAAAGGTTCCTGTGGGGGTTGCCATGGAAGCCAAGAAGGGGAGTGAGGTGTTTGTGTGTGTGTGTGTGTGTGCTCAAACACACATGGTCCATCTAATGAATGGGCATGTGCCTGAACTCAATTTTATACACTAATTGTAGTCTCACCCATTCATTTCTAATGACCGGTCATTTTTGACCGGGAACACCACAGGTGTACAAAAGTTAAATAAAACACCCAAAATGTAATGAAATCATCAGAATGTATTTTGTGTGTTCAGATGCTCAGTGTGGACAAAGTCACTTATGACAATCAGATTAAATGAACTACATTTTTCAGAGAGAAAACTTGTAAATCGGTCCAAATCGACCGGAACACAGGAGGTTTAATACATTCAGTAGTATGATAAGAATATTCCTGGAAAATTTGGGGTAGGTGCAACGTAAGACAAAAAAATGACAATGGTTTGAGTGAGAGGACTAACTAGTGTTTCCAAGTGGCCACACACCTCTCCAAAGTGTGCACAGTTCCTAAGTCATTTCAATGTACTTTCATGACTCAAAGAAGAGTCTTCAACTATAAGTTTTTTTTTTAAGCTCTCCCAGCTGTGCCGTTGAGGAACTAGAGCAAGCACAGTTGTTTTCTTTGGAACAAAACCCTGCATCCCCGCCTTTACACAATTACTTTTGTTGTTTACGCAATCCAAAAACGGTCCAACGATCCATTAAATATAACAATCTGGGTCAGGTGGGCATAATTTGAAAGCTTGTTCTATTGCCAACATGACTAGCTAAGCTATAAAATAGGATCTTACAGTGTTAGGCTTTCACAAGGCAATTCAGAGAAGCAGATCGTAATTTTGGTGCGCATAGAATGGCGTCATGCGTGGTCCACTTAACATTTTCTTCACAATACAACCCAGGGTATAACCCCATGTCAAACTGCACATTAAACATAGTGATCAGAAACGTTGACACTATATATTACTTGAGTTTTATTATATGGAAATGTGAAGTGCACATTTGGAATCATAGGTGTTTGGCTTGCTTGTATGACATCAAAGCGGTATTTATTAGAATCACCAACGTCTCATCTTTCAAAATACATTGAGTCCTCGTAATTTACAGCATTTCCCTCAGACAGCAGAACATTTGATAAAGTTGCCCAATTACCAGGAGGGATGGGGGCAACTTCTTGTCACACGGTGCTCAAGTTCAGAGCGGCTGTCAGTCAAAACCCATACAGAGCTGTCAACCGCAGAGCCTGAGCTCCGGCTTCATGTATAGCATGTTACTGTACAGCCACTGCATTCCAATTAAGGTGTTTATCAGTGTTCAAATCTGATCTTTTCAACCCGTATACGGGTAAGAGTGTAAAGGGTTAACCCATACAACACGGCCCCTAACCTCAAACAGAGCATGAAGACATACAGAAGAAAACAATAGACCTGAAACCAATTCAACTCCTGAGAGAAAGAAGACTTCCAGCTGAAGCATGTAGCGCTCTGCCAGGGAACCTTTCTTCCCTTTGAGCGACGGGTCAGCGAGGGAAAGGGAGAGGGCTGGATGAGGAATCCATTAAAACATAACGACAGCTAATCGGCTTAGGGAGAGCTGCTCTGTGGCCGGACCAAATGAAAGATTTTGGTTCCAAGACTCCATGTTCCATTTAAGCTCCCAGTGGAGCCGCATGAGCCCCCAATGGGGAGACAAACGACCAGCCACTTCAGGGATGAGGTGACAATTAAGCGCTACAAATGAATAAGCCCACTAGCCAGATCAGCTTTGAAGATGCATCAACTCTCTTTATTCTAGAGAACATTCCTGTAATAAAAGTAAGTGTTTCAAAGCGTACTGTTTTTTTTATTTTACTAGGCAAGTCAGTTAAGAACAAATTCTTATTTTCAATGACAGCCTAGGAACAGTGGGTTAACTGCCTTGTTCAGGGGAAGAACGACAGATTTTTACCTTGACAGCTCGGGGATTCAACCTTACAACCTTGCGGTTACTAGTCCAACGCTCTAACCACTAGACTACCTGCCGCCCTGATACTGTGAACAGCATTGGTCCATCTAAAGACATTGAGCTAATATTTTCTGATGTCTGCCTGCATAGTTCTCATCCATTCTCTCAATCTTGTTTCCGTTTATCTGTGGTTGGTGAATTGATCCAGGACCGTGATGTGGGCCCATGACAGTGCAGCCTCCTCTCCAGCCCACAGGAACAGGCAGGCGTGAAATGGAAGTCTGGACCCCCATGCCCCTGTGCTTGGGGGGGAAGGGGGGGGCTCTGTCCCTGCCTCACAGGTCTGTTGCTGTTTCCTTTCCGGCTCTTTGAATAACTGCTTGCAAATAGCTTTGAAACCCAAAGCCCCACTCCCACCTGTGGCATGGCAACCCCTCTGGACTGCTATGTTGACATTTGTGTTGTTTTCTTCATTTCCGCTGTGTTGTTTCCAGGGGGAGTAGGTTCTCTAACAATGTGATAGGGAGGCAATGTTATCAGCTGGGGGGATAGGATAGCACTGGTCTAGTTAACATTGTAGGCACAACAATCTGGCTCAACTAAACTAAACACTATATGATATCACTATGGTCTATCTGTGGCTATGGCTGCAGAGAATAGTGCTTTTTAATGAACTGGCATGGACTGTACCTAATGCTGAAGTTACACTAAAAAGATCTTAGAAATGTGTGTAGCTTACTGCATGTATACTACTCCCTCAACACACGGCATTTCTAACTTTTACGATGTGAGAAACAGGTTTGTGAATTCTAACATGAGGGAGAGCAGAAGCTCTGTCTGTCAACTCTGATTTCTACAGCTCTGCCACACCCTGTAACCCTGTTCCCCTTTCTGTCCCAAATGCCACCCTATCCATTTCTAGTGCACTCCTTTTGACCAGGGTCGATAGGGCACTTTATAGGGAATAGGGTGCCATTAGGGAAGCATGCTCTGTAACACTGTTCCCCTTCCTGATCCTTCCCTACTACAGACTGCCAGTCAACCCCTGGTTCCTGACCACCCATTCGCTCATACCACCCCACCATCATGGCAGGCAGGCCTGTGGACACATGGCCAGTGAGGATTAGTGGAGCACAAGTGAAGACAAATTTACCCAGCCACACGTCACAAAGGCCTCGTTAGCACATGAAGGGGAGGCAAGCGGGGGGGTCAACATCAGAGAGCAGCTTCCCAGCTACCAACACTACCCCAACGCCCAGCTCTCTGAACCAAGAACTAAAGAAAAACCGCCAATCCTATCCTCCCCCTTCCTGTCCACCTCTTGCAATGGTAGCGTGGCTAGAAGTTCAATAATTAAGAAGCTGAAAACAGATGTGAAAACACTACAAAGATGCCAGATTCCAGGTATAAACATATATCTAAATTAAATCACCAACTATTCATTTCAAATAAATATTTTCCCTTCCACATGAAGTCAAAATCAGCGAATTACAGTAAAAGCCCTTTGTAACTTGACCACAGGATCTGAGTGCAGACCATGGAACAGCCTTCAGCATTCAACCCTCTGTGTGTGAGGGAGGGAGGGACAGCCGCTGTTTGAGGCCCTACACTTTGGGTTCTTTCTTCTCCCTGTCTGATGAGACACCAGATTTCTCAATAAAACTGCAGTAACTCGAGTCAATGCCTCCGAGCACTTTTCAATTTATTCAACATCTAATGGGATATCGTGGAGAGCACCCATGAAGGTTGTGATATTGGTGGTAATATGATCTGTTTTCTTAGGTTCTGCACGGAGAGAGCTGTGGAATTTGACACTTGCGTCATGGTGCGGAGCGAGAGAGAGCGAGAGAGAGAGAGAGAAAGAGATTAAGGGGAACAGGCAGGTCCAGAGAGTTTGTTCCCAGTTCATTTACCTTCTCGTAACATTTCTTTCTCGGTGTGTTTTTTCAGTACAGACTCAAGGTCTGTGTGTGTGGAACATGGATACAGTGTGCCTGCCTTTAAAGAAAAAAACATTCGGAGAATTACAATTGCGGGATCCTCTACCATATTCAGTAATCGTTACACCTCAACAGATGTAAGACACATGACCAATAGTGTGTTATTAACTTGCAATTAAGATTAGTGTCTCTTGTACCACACATTCAGAGTTCTTACAGCAATATTCTTACAAGGAATAACAGACCGTTCCAGAGCCTATCACAGTTGTGCACATGGAGGACGGACATATATAGAGGGCAGAGAGAGTGACATTGACCTCTCACTCCAACAATCACCAGCGTAAACACAACTCACCAGGCAGTCATGCACTCTAACCAGCAGCAGTCACATTCTGGTCAGATTAACCAGACTGATCCAGTGAAAAAAGTGTTTATTTTAACTACTGTTACTAGTAAAAAACATGCCTCGATATCAGTCAGGCACATCCCTATTTGGACACAAAATGTGACCTTCAGAGTTAACTGTGTTCCTGTATTGACACCCTGACATACACCCAGGAAGCCTATCCTGTTCAACTCCTGAAAAGGAAAACTAAATGTTGCTGCTGGTAGAGGTTATCACTTCTGCACTATCCGTACAGTATGTCTACACCCCATCCCACTGGCAGCATGTGAGGTCAACAGAACCATCATAAATAGTACAGTCAGGTTACTGAACCGTACTGTACACGAGTTGGTACAGCTACACATTTTCCCCATAACCTTTAGAGTACAGTGAAACCCTGTGTTAATGGTAAGAGAACCAAGTGCATAAAGAAATAGATACAGTCTGCCTGTCTATCCCTCCTGGTCCAGGATCAGTCTATCTGCCTGTCTATTCCTCCTGGTCTAGGATCAGTCTATCTGCCTGTCTATTCCTCCTGGTCTAGGATCAGTCCCAGATGTTGGCTCAGTCTGAGCTTCTAGCGCCAGAGTAAGCTGCAAAAATCACCATAAATCACATTGTGTCACTTCCAACCAGCTCCCTACACACACACATCTCTATCCAACACTCCTTTCTAGTCACGCTTGTGTTGTCATCACATTAATAAATCCGGTAGTGTCATTCACGATGGTGCAGTATACAACTTTATAAATATGAGAAGTAGCTTTGTGAGTACAGTACAAGCTGTGGGTCCCATCATGAAGCCATTCTCCATCTCACTTTGTTCCTCTACATCAGTGGTTCTCAAACTCTTTCACTCAGAACCCCCTTTTCTAGTGTTGAGGAACTTTCACTCAGGCCCCCCTTTAGCCAGGCCTGCTAGAACACTCTGAGCTTGGTGATAGAAGTCCAGATCAACATGTGCTCCTATTACGTGAGCCCAATCCTCAAAACTGATCAAACCCCCAGACAAAACAATTGGATGCCAGAGGCAGCAGGCATTAGTAAACAAACTGGGATGCTCGTGTGGCAAGAGGAAAAATAAATCTGTCATCATGGCAGCCTGCAGTGTAGTAGTTGTAAATGAATTCACATATGAGTAAGTGAAGGGGATGCAGCAGGTGGGAGGGAGGGAGGGGAAAAAGGGAGGGAGGACACGGCCTGCCACTGACGGATGAACAGCGATGCCTTTACTTGTGTTTTTGCGGTAACGCTTGGTGCCTCCTTTTCCTAGATCCTTGCGTCCTTTTTCTTTTTTGTTTGTTCTTGTTTAAAGTGCTTTGTCTTGATTGCACAGATACATAATGTATTTTAAAAAATCATAAAGTTGGGTTATATTTCATAATAGATGGGTTAGCTGACAACGTCACGAAAACGATGCACACGCTTGAATGGGGCAGAAGTCTGAGTTGTGATTCTGGATGGGCAGATACTGTAGCTACCAACAATGACAAGAAATTGCAATGTGGGGAGTCGTAGTGGACTCGTTTCAGCTAGTTTAACCTTTTTCTTGATATCATGTCTTGTTTTGAGGTGTTTTGACTGATTTCATGTCAATGCTAATATGGGAAACAATTTGCTTGCTAGTTAACAAACAACTGTAACAATGTATTCATTGGGAAAATGTATTTATTTTTTCAATAAACATTTGAGACTAAATATAGTTTACACGTTGTCAACAATCGAAGCCAACCCAGTCTGTTTTGCCCTATAGTGGCGCACGCATCGGTTTTGTTGCT
This sequence comes from Salvelinus sp. IW2-2015, assembly GCF_002910315.2. Lineage (NCBI taxonomy): Eukaryota > Metazoa > Chordata > Actinopteri > Salmoniformes > Salmonidae > Salvelinus > Salvelinus sp. IW2-2015. The sequence continues at coordinate 5,623,974 of NC_036848.1, forward strand.
AAACAACCAACCCGTCTATATACACATTCAATATCAATGACTACCAGCTGGATGGACGAAGGGTTCCAACAGACTCCTCTCATCACCGGTCAGTCATCAACACTAGGATAACACTGAAATCACGCTGCTGGGGTGGGGAGATTACAGTATGTACAACCTCCCACTCGTTTCAAGACGGACCAACCGTGGTCCCACAATGGTTGAAAGACTGAGCCAAATGCAACGGTCGGAAATGAGCATCATACAGTGCATTTGGAAAGTATTCAGACCCCTTGACTTTTTCCACATTTTGTTGTGTTACAGACTTATTCTAAAATTGATTAAAGTAATTTTTTTCTCATCAATCAACACACAATACCCCATAATGACAATGTGAAAACAGGTTTTTAGAAATGTTTGCAAAAAAACAAACAGAAATACCTTCTTTACATAACTATTCAGACCCTTTGAGACTCGAAATTGGGTTCAGGTGCATCCTGTTTCTATTGATTATCCTTGAGATGTTTCTACAATTACATTGGAGTCCACCTGTGGTAAATTCAATTGATTGGACATGATTTGGATAGGTACACACCTGTCTATATAAGGTCCCACAGTTGACAGTGCATGTTCGAGCAAAAACCAAGCCATGAGGTCGAAGGAATTGTCCATAGAGCTACGAGACAGGATTATGTTGATGCACAGATCTGGGGAAGGGTACCAAAAAATGTCTGCAGTCACCAAGACTCTTCACAGAGCTGTCCGCCTGGCCAAACTGAGCAATCGGGAGAGAAGGGCCTTGGTCAGGGAGGTGACCAAGAACCTGATGGTCACTCTTACAGAGCTCCAGAGTTCCTCTGTGGAGATGGGAGAACCTTCCAAAAGGACAACCATCCTGAGGGGCCCCCACTGATCCTCAACACAGGGGACCTGTGTGTGTGCTTAGTCCCCTCCTGTACTCCCTGTTCACTCACGACTGCGTGGCCAAGCACAACTCCAACACCATCATTTAGTTTTCTGAGAATAAAACGGTGGTACAGCTGATCACCGACAATGATGAGACAGCCTAGAGAGAGGTCAGAGACCAGGCAGTGTGGTGTCAGGACAACAACCTCTCTCTCAAAATGAGCAAGACAAAGAAGATGATTGTGGGCTATAGGAAAATAAGGGCCGAACACGCCCCCATTCACATCGACAGGGCAGTAGTGGAGCGGGTCAAGAGTTTCAAGTTCCTTGGTGTCCACATCACCAACAAACTATCATGGTCAAAACACACCAAGACATTCGTGAAGAGGGCACGACAACGCATTTCCCCCCTCAGGATACTGAAAAGATTTGGCATGGGTTCCAAGATCGTCAAAAAGTTATACACCTGCACCGTCGAGAGCATCCTGACTGGTTGCATCACTGACTGGTATGGCAACTGCTCGGCCTCCGACCGCAAGGTGCTATAGAGGGTAGTGCGTACGACCCAGCACATCACTGGGGCCAAGCTTCCTGCCATCCAGGACCTCTATACAGAGGAAGGATCTAAAAATTGCCAAAGACTCCAAACACTCTAGTCATAGACTGTTCTCTCTGCTACCGCACGGCAAGCGGTACCAGAGCGCCAAGTCTAGAGCGCCAAGGTCCAAAAGGCTTCTTAACAGCTTCTACCTCCAAGCCATTAGACTACTGAATAGCTAATCAAATGTTTAACCGGACTACTTGCATTGACCACCCCCCCTCCCACTTTTCTATTTTTTTTATACACTGCTGCTACTCGCTGTTCATTATCAATGCATAGTCACTTTACCCCTACCTACATGTACATATTACCTCAATTACCTTGACTAACCTGTACCCCCGCACATTAACTCGGTATGATGCCTTCTAATTGCAGTCGCTGTACTCATAATATACAGAAGAACGATCGCCTTACGGCGAGGATAGCTGTGCTGCAAGCCCAGCTTCAGACGCAATCGTTAGGCAAGGGTAATTTCAGTGTAGGAAAGGATGAAACAGCGTCTGTGCCACCAGTAAGTACAGATAGTAGTATAAATCCCCTCGCACAGTCCCCGCAGCTGGACAACTTTCTCATGGCTTCTGGAGGGAAATGCTGTAGGAATGCTCAACCGGTGTCGCTCATTCAGCCGACAGAAACTTTCAACTGGTTTTCTCCATTAAGCAGCGGGTCAGAGTCTGAGGCCGAGCCTTCTCTTGTCTCTACTCCTCCCTTTACGGGGTCTGAGACGCCGAAGCTTCCCACCATTAGCTCTGACAAGTTGGAAACCCTAGTCATTGGCGACTCCATTACCCGCAGTATTAGACTTAAAACGAATCATCCAGCGATCATACACTGTTTACCAGGGGGCAGGGCTACCGACGTTAAGGCTAATCTGAAGATGGTGCTGGCTCAAGCTAAAACTGGCGAGTGTAGAGAGTATAGAGATATTGTTATCCACATCGGCACCAACGATGTTAGGATGAAACAGTCAGAGGTCACCAAGCGCAACATAGCTTCAGCGTGTAAATCAGCTAGAAAGATGTGTCGGCATCGAGTAATTGTCTCTGGCCCCCTCCCAGTTAGGGGGAGTGATGAGCTCTACAGCAGAGTCTCACAACTCAATCGCTGGTTGAAAACTGTTTTCTGCCCCTCCCAAAAGATAGAATTTGTAGATAATRGGCCCTCTTTCTGGGASTCACCCACAAACAGGACCAAGCCTGGCCTGCTGAGGAGTGACGGACTTCATCCTAGCTGGAGGGGTGCTCTCATCTTATCTACCAACATAGACAGGGCTCTAACTCCTCTAGATCCACAATGAAATAGGGTGCAGGCCAGGCAGCAGGCTGTTACCCAGCCTGCCAGCTTAGTGGAGTCTGCCACTAGCACAGTCAGTGTAGTCAGCTCAGTACATTTCGGTGTTCCTCAAGGTTCCGTTTTAGGACCACTATTGTTTTCACTATATATTTTACCACTTGGGGATGTCATTGGAAAACATAATGTTAACTTTCACTGCTATGCGGATGACACACAGCTGTACATTTCAATGAAACATGGTGAAGCCCCAAAATTGCCCTCGCTAGAAGCCTGTGTATCAGACATAAGGAAGTGGATGGCTGAAAACTTTCTACTTTTAAACTCGGACAAAACAGAGATGCTTGTTCTAGGTCCCAAGAAACAAAGAGATCTTCTGTTGAATCTGACAATTAATCTTGATGGTTGTAAAGTCGTCTCAAATAAAACTGTGAAGGACCTCGGCGTTACTCTGGACCCTGATCTCTCTTTTGACGAACATACAAGACTGTTTCAAGGACAGCTTTTTTCCATCTACGTAACATTGCAAAATCAGAAAACTTTCTGTCCAAAAATGATGCAGAAAAATTAATCCATGCTTTGTTAGTTCTAGGTTAGACTACTGCAATGCTCTACTTTCCGGCTACCCGGATAAAGCACTAAATAAACTTCAGTTAGTGCTAAATACGGCTGCTAGAATCCTGACTAGAACCAATTTTTTTTATCATATTACTCCAGTGCTAGCCTCCCTAGACTGGCTTCCTGTTAAGGCAAGGGCTGATTTCAAGGTTTACTGCTAACCTACAAAGCATTACTGGGCTTGCTCCTACTCTACTTTCCGATTTGGTCCTGCCGTACATACCTACACGTACGCTACGGTCACAAGACGCAGGCTCCTAATTGTCCCTAGAATTTCTAAGCAAACAGCTGGAGGCAGGGCTTTCTCCTATAGTCTCAATTTTATGGAATGTCTGCCTACCCATGTGAGAGACGCAGACTCGGTCTCAACTTTTAAGTCTTTACTGAAGACTCATCTCTTCAGTGGGTCATATGATTGAGTGTAGTCTGGCCCAGGAGTGTGAAGGTGAACGGAAAGGCTCTGGAGCAACGAACGTCCTTGCTGTTCTGCCTGGCCGGTTCCCCTCTCTCCACTGGGATTCTCTGCCTCTAACGCTATTACAGGTGCTGAGTCACTGCTTACTGGTGCTCTTTCATGCCGTCCTAGGAGGGGTGCGTCACTTGAGTGGGTTGAGTCACTGACGTGTTCTTCCTGTCTGAGTTGGGCGCCCCCCTTGGGTTGTGCCGTGGCGGAGATCTTTGTGGGCTATACCGGCCTTGTCTCAGGATGTAAGTTGGTGGTTGAAGATATCCCTCTAGTGGTGTGGGGGCTGTGCTTTGGCAAAGTGGGTGGGGTTATATCCTCTGTTTGCCGCTGTCCGGGGTATCATCAGATGGGGCCACAGTGTCTCCTGACCCCTCCTGTCTCAGCCTCCAGTATTTATACTGCATTAGTTTCAGAGACCTGGATGATGAACTCCTTTGCTGTCCCCAGTCCACCTGGCCGTGCTGCTGCTCCAGTTTCAACTGTTCTGCCTGCGGCTATGGAACCCTGACCTGTTCACCGGACGTGCTACCTGTCCCAACCTGCTGTTTTCAACTCTCTAGAGACCGCAGGAGCGGTAGAGATACTCTTAATGATCGGCTATGAAAAAGCCAACTGACATTTACTCCTGAGGTGCTGACTTGCTGCACCTCGACAACTACTGTGATTATTATTATTTGACCATGCTGGTCATTTATGAACATTTGAACAGCTTGGCCATGTTCTGTTATAATCTCCACCCGGCACAGCCAGAAGAGGACTGGCCACCCCTCATAGCCTGGTTCCTCTCTAGGTTTCTTCCTATGTTTTGGCCTTTCTAGGGAGTTTTTCCTAGCCACCGTGCTTCTACACCTGCATTGCTTGCTGTTTGGGGTTTTAGGCTAGGTTTCTGTACAGCACTTTGAGATATCAGCTGATGTAAGAAGGGCTATATAAATACATTTGATTTGATACTGATACCCACTGTTTATAGCCTCGTTATTGTTATTGTTATTTTTAGTCTTAAAAAATACTTTATTTTGTAAATATTTTCTTAACTCTTATTTTTCTTAAAACTGCATTGTTGGTTAAGGTCTTGAAAGTAAGCATTTCACTGTAAGATCTACACCTGTTGTATTTGCCGCATGTGACAAATAAAATTTGATTTGAAGCCAACTCAGTCTGCTGCAACTGACTGCTCCTGTGGTCCATCAACCAGCTCACTCTGTATAATAAACCCATACACCATTCATTCACAATACTCCATACAGAACTCATGCACAATACATACACTTCACACAAATGCAATTGATCAAATTTGATACAAAATTTGAATGAATACTGGGCCATAATAGCAAGCTAGAGATACTTGAGCCCTATAGTCATAAAAGTCTATAATCAGCCTTGCTTCACCTCTGAGCCTTGCTGGGTCCCAGTGGCTGACGCCTGCATACAATCAGTGAGGCTTTGGTTCCCCGTGATCCCATTGGCCAGTGCACGGATATCTTCAACGTAGTAACAGATATGCAGCGAGAAAAAAATGCTAAAGGAATCTTTTAATTTCCCTAAAATTGTGAACAAGTGTCGTCATGGAACTCTCTTGACTGGCTTCTCTAACCGGATCGAACAGTAAATCTTTTGTGCGATCATATACAATAAAGTGGAAAACGAAAACTATGAAAATATTTATACAAATGAAATGTGGTCCATGAAGCAGCAGTTGGCAAGGCAGCCAGAGACAAGCCTTAATGGGAAAAAGGTGTCAATACTTTAGTGAGTTAAACTCTTGAAAAAAACATCAAGGCTCTTTTAGTCCCGGTGTGGGTTAGACTTTAGTCCCGGTGTGGGTTCGACTTTAGTCCCGGTGTGGGTTAGACTTTAGTTCTGGTGTGGGTTAGATTTTAAAAAGGTGTCAGTCCCGGTGTGGGTTAGACCTTGCCTTTCCAACCACACCAGATCATTTTTGGGACCACACAAGAGAAGCATGGATTCATCTATGTTCCCATGTTTGATTCAGAGTTCACCAAGCAGACTGGTTGGGCTAATGAAAATACACTTGCCTGTTTCCATACTAAGTGGACCTCAGTGGGGATCTCATAGCTTAATGCTCCTATTACATGACCTACCGTCTTCTGGGGTCAAATCCACGATTCATGACGCTCTCCTTCAAAGCCAACACGGCAGGAGGCACTGAAGTCTAATTCTGCATCTGCACAATTATGTGACCCTGCCCTAGTTAACGTGTACGTTCCCTGACTGCAACATACATGGAAGTAAAATTGGCGGCCTCCTTTGAACGCTCCTTATTCGTGCCACGTAAACAACATGCCGTTGTGGAGGCGAGAGGAGGCAAGCCAACAAATAAAACAAGAACAAGTTTAAGAAACCTGACTAAACGGCATCTCCAGACCCGTGTCGGCGCTTCAAACACGGGCTGGCACCCAGAGCACCCTGGCACAGGCAGGGGGAGGGAAGGAGGAGCAGCTGCTGCTGAGGTCATCTGGGCAGCTGCCTCTTTCCACACCTCACAGGCCCAGCCAGCCAACACTGGGGCCCAGCCAGCCATCATTGTAGCCCGGCCTCCCGCTCCACACTTCAAATAACTACGGCAGACCTATTCTCCATTCAGACTCTCTCTCTCACTCTCTCTTCCCTCTTGTGTTACAATTATTATAATTTTTTTTACTCTGCATCGTTGGGAAGGGGTCGTAAGCAATCCTTTCACGGTAAAGTCAACAACAGTTGTATTTGGCGCATGTGACAAATAAAAACTCATTTGATTTTCTCTTACTCTCTCTCTCTTCAGTCGTGCCATTTGTATTTGAGTGATCTGATTGGTCGTTTATTCAAGCACAACTACGCTCCACAAGTCACAACTTCTCGACCAATCCAGAAGTTGACACGTTCACACAGCACAAGCAAGCGATCCTGAGCAAAAAGAAGCGTCCATCAATCTACTCGCTGTGTTATTTATTTTAGGGAAAGTGATTTACAAAAGTAAACTTTCAATAGTGAACATACTATCAATATACTGGCTACTGTTGATAGTCTACAAAAAAAGCTACAAAAATACACTATAGCATCTGTCTTGGCTAGCCTACTGTAGCCAGCTTGATATTTCTTTTGGAACCAGAGTTCTCTTAAAGGTGCAGCGTCCTATTTTGAGATGAAAAAGAATATTCTCAAAGTGACATACTTTAGAAACTATAATGAATGCAATTAATACAATGCAATTCTTAAGAATAGAGTAATGACTTGCATTGCTAAATTCTATTAAACAGGTTTTTAATACATCATAATAAACAAAAGAGGCGGCAGGTAGCCTAGCGGTTAGAGCATTGGACCAGTAACCAAAAGGTTACTTGTTCGAATCCACAAGCCGACAAGGTGAAAAATCTCCAAGGCACTTAACCCTAATAATGGTAGACCCTGGCCGTGACCCCACTCTCCAAAGGTTGATAAAGGGGAGCTTGGATATGCAAAAATATTTTATTTATTTATTATAAATATAGCCTCATTAATAGCTGCATATAGAGAGAAAGCATGTCAACCTATAGGCCCTGCATGACCCCAATGCATTTAGAAACTATACCATGTCCGGGCCAGTAGAAATTCTGTTCGGGCCAGTAGATTTTTGGTACCATTCCACTGATTTCGCTCCAGTCATTACCACAAGCCTGTTCTCCCCAATTAAGGTGCCACCAACCTCCTGTGGTTAGCACTGTGGTTGATTTATAGTGAACAGAGCCAATGTGAGGGTCCGTTAGTACTGAACAGACCCAGTGTGAGGGTCCGTTAGTACTGTGGTAGTGAACAGACCCAGTGTGAGGGTCCGTTAGTACTGTGGTAGTGAACAGACCCAATGTGAGGGTCCGTTAGTACTGTGTAGTGAAAACAGACGCCAATGTGAGGGTCCGTTAGTACTGTGGTAGTGAACAGACCCAATGTGAGGGTCCGTTAGTACTGTGGTAGTGAACAGAGCCAATGTGAGGGTCCGTTAGTACTGTGGTAGTGAACATAGCCCAAAAGGCACCCTAATTCCATATATAGTGCACTACTTTTGCACTATATAGGGAATAGGGTGCCATTTGGAATGTAGCCAATATGAGGCTGAGGGTGGGTCAGTGGTAATGGCTTCCCTCCTTTTTGAGTCTGATTTACCACCAGTGGAGTTAATTACCATCCTTCCTTTGTCCCAATGGCAGCCATTCTGGCCACGCAGCCAGGGGCCACATACGCTGAAGCCCAGTTCCTGCTGTTTAAACACTGGTTCTGTTTAGACTGATGGAGAACTTGTTTGTGTACCCAAAGACGGCAATAATTGTTGCCAGTTTGGCTTTTTTACAATATCAGTTAAGTGTCTACAGACATCTGTCTGAGCATGTTCATTCCAACAATTCCCTGAGTTGTTAGGACACTAGTCAGACTATGAATAATGACCAGCTAAAGAAAACAACCTCTCAAGATAAAACCCTGGCATTGGGAATGAGCACGCTCCACACTGGCCTCGAACACACAAAGTCACACACAGTCAAACTCACTCATATGCAAGCACACACGTTCAACCAAAACAATCTGAATAGGAAAAGCTCTCTCTCTCTCTCACACACACACTCATCTGTGGCATGAGGGTTCAAGTCCTTAAATAGTTGGGGTTTGGAAGGAGGGAGGGCAATCACAAGACCAGCCCATGGATGGATGACCCCCCTCCATCCCAGCGTCCGTCTCTCCCCAGGACACCCTGCCAAATTAGGCCCTGATTCATTAGGCAGACAGCCTCAGACATGACATGGCTTATAACCATCCCACCTGAACACAGGCAGGCACCACTCATAGACAGGGCTGGGGGGGGGGGGCACAGAGAACCAAGGAGGAGGAGAGTAGTAGGGTTATTATTTCTGTGTCTTATAGTCCAATTTCACTGGTTTCTGGCCTGGCGTCAGGGTGGTGGTGGTGATTCTCTAACAACATGAATGAATGTTGCTGTCTGTGAGGACGAGGAGCCATTCCACTGATAAGAATGATATGAGGAGAACCACTAACCAGTGGCAGAGCAGCCGTGTGAAATCATAAAACATATTAGATTCACTTGGCTCCCGTCGAGGTAGAGGAGGAGATACTGTACTGACTGTGTAGTAGTGGATAGCTTGGTTTCAGGTCTGTTCGTGCTGTCTTGGTCATTGTAACACCCCAAGACAGTAAACAGATCTGGGACCCGGGCAAGGTGGATGGGAGGGGGGAGGAGACTCACCGACAACGATGAGGGTGTAGTTGATGTTGACGCTGCCGAAGCCATTGGTGGCCTTGCAGATGAAGGTGCCTGCGTCTTCGGCCTCCACCTCTTTGATGCGCAGTGCCTGCCGCAGCACCCGGAAGCGCATCCAGCCACTGTGGATGTTGCGGCCATCCTTTGCCCACATGATGAGGGGTGGAGGGTCCCCCTCCACGGGGCACTGCAGCTTCATGGTGCGCCCGATCCGCACCGTCTGCCGGTGGGCGATCTTCTCTGCCACGTGGGGAGGGCCTGGGACAAGAGAGGGAGACGTAACAGTGTTATAATGGGACCTACAGTAGATTACAGACAACTGAATCAATCAGTAATATGCAGCTACAATGTTTGCTACTTCAGGTAAATATGGGCTGCCATACAGAACAGAACAATGCTGAGCCTGGTACTGACTATAATCTGAACTGAGATCAACCTTACATCAACATTAAACAGAAGCTGATGTGCTCTGATCTGAGGATTAGAAAAACAATGTCTGAGGAGATATTAAGATTAAATAAAGGGTAGAGTGTAGAGGGGGAATTTGAGGGGGTGATTTAACGAGGGAGAGATAATAAAATGCGTAGGAGAGCGGGAGAAAGGCAGAGAAATAAAACACAGCAAGGATCTGTTATCTTCTGTTCCATCTCCATCCTCTCCTCTTAAATACATGTTGGATGTGGAGACCAGCAGTCTAGATCAGTCGCCTGTGAGCAGCACGTCTAGATCAGTCGCCTGTGAGCAGCACGTCTAGATCAGTCGCCTGTGAGCAGCACGTCTAGATCAGTCGCCTGTGAGCAGCACGACTAGATCAGTCGCCTGTGAGCAGCACGTCTAGATCAGTC